>NW_012133833.1:185943-390522 GCF_000403515.1 Pseudozyma hubeiensis SY62
TCAAGATTGCTTCTATTTTCTGCTACATTGCAAGTTCATTGGCCCGATTCACTCGCATCACAATCGGGCACTTCTCTGGTTTGGAACGATCTGCTTCATTCATACACCGTATACCGCCTGTTCAAGCTCGCTCGACATAGTTTGCGGGGAACAACCCCTGCGCGCCGGTACGCTCATTGGTGCCGCTCCACCAATCGTCGCTGATCTGGTCGTCGACATGGACGATGGTGTCGCCCTCTGCAAAGCTGAGCTCGTTGTCCTCGGACGCGTCAAAGTCGTACATGGCTGTGCAGACCAAGCCGCGTTCGTCCACTGCTGCTGCTGCTGCTGCAGGAGGAGGGGGAGGCGGCGGCGGCGGTGGAGGGGCAGCTTCTTCCTCTTCGTGAACAGCAGCTGGCGCTGCCGTTGCTGCAGGAGGTGCAGGCGGCGGAGGTGGAGGAGGTGGGATGTCGTCCTCCGCTTCTGCTGCAGCAGGAGCAGCAGGCGGTGCTGGAGGAGCCGGTGGAGGCGGCGGAGCTGCCTCTTGTGTCTCAGGATCATCCTCGATCAGTTCGACGTACGAGGCAGGGAACAGACCTTCTTGACCGTGCTCGTCCACACCCGACCACCATCCTTCGTCGATCTGTTCGATGTGGGAGATGGTGGCGCCCTCGACCAGCGTCAACTCGTTGTCTTCGGCTGCTTCGTACGCCCATGCCACTCGGCCGCGCAGACCGCCGCTGCTCGGTGGTGCACCAGCACCCGAAAGATGCGTCGACTCGAGCTGCTTTGTTGCTCCTCCTACATCGGCAGCAGCCGGGGCAGCTGGCGGAGCGGGAGGAGCAGGGGGTGCCGGGGGCGCGGCTTCTTCTTCCGGCTCCGCCGCCGCCGGTGCGGGTGGCGCAGCAGGAGCAGCAGGAGCAGCAGGAGTAGCAGGAGCAGCAGGAGCAGGAGCAGACCCTGCACCCACTGCACCCGTTCCAAAGCTGGCGGTTCGCATCCCCGACGAGAGCTGCTTGACGCGTGCTTCTTCCTCCTCTCGTTCCTTGCGTGCTGCTTCCTGTCGCTGGCTCCACGTAAGCTTACCGGACGTTCCTCCCGAGGCGACGCGTGGTGCAGGTGCAGCAGCCGACGCAGACGATTTATCGTCCTGGCCACCAAAGGGGAAGCGGTTGGCCATGTTCAGCTTACCAGGCTTGCCCAAGCTGACGGGCTGGTAGGCGGTGCCGACTGGCTGGATGCGGTCGTCCTCGGCAGGCTTCGGTGGTGCCGACGATGTCTCCGGTCGAGGTGCAGGTGGGACTGATGGCGCGCTGCTGACTGCCAGTTTGGCGGCTGGCGCAGCTGGTGCTGGAGGAGCAGCGGCTTTTGGAGCTGGCGTCGGAGCAGCAGGGGCAGAGTCGAAAGCCGGCGCGTTGACGCGAGGAGCGCTGGGAAGCTGAGGTGTTGGCGCTGTGCCAGATCGGATCTGTTGCAGCTCATCGCGCTTAGATGCATAGTTGGATCCCACGGGAGCGATGGTATCTTTGGGAGCAGTCTTCTGCATGCCTCTGATGTCCGGAGTTCCGATGGGCTTGTAACTCGAGCCTACCGACCCGATCGGCCCACCCGAGTGCGTGTTGGCGGCTTTCCCAGCAGCCGAGTAGTTTGCTCCAGACGACTCCGCAATCCTGCGCATGATGACCTTGGGATCCACATCGCCTTCGGATCTTGCATTGATGCTGACGTGGTATGCTTTGAGGTACTGCGCTACTGCCGACGAGTGAGTCGCGAAAAGACCTTTACGGTTCTCGGGCACACCATCACCGCACCAGTTGATGAGCGCAAACTTGGGCAACTGCGTGTTAGGGTCCTTGACTCGAGCGAACGCGTACTGGATGCGTCCATCAGAGAACTCTTCGTTGAGATCGTCGAGATCGCCGTTCTCGACCACTTGGACACGGAGATCGTTGGAGGCCTTTTCGTAGGTGAGTACGAGGTAGTCCTTGGCACCGTCGAGCACCTTTTCGTAGGCGTCGCGAATGGCGCTCGACGAGAGGTTGACGTTGAGCGACATGATTGGCGTGTGTGGATGTCGTGGTGAACAACATGGAGACGAAGAAAGCGGAGTCAACAGTGTGCATCAGCGTCTGGCCGGCCCGAGGCTCGTGCGTGGAGCGTGTAGGCGTGTCTTCGAGGTGGAGAAATGCGTGGCTGTGAAGTCTAACCGCGAGGTGCACGGAGCACCGATTTCTCAGTCTCCGAAAGCATTTTCGAATCAGGGCGGTTCAGATACCGATGTAACACTTTGACGATTTGGGAAAAAGAAAGCCGTCATCTTCCGCGAGCTTCGGACGGCGCTGTGTCGGACCATTAGACATTGGCCTCAACATGCATCGTTTTTCACGCTGTCGGAGCAACATTATCGATCTGCAGAAGGGACAGAAAGCGCGTTGGGGCCATCTGATCAAATTTCCCCCTCGGTTGCTGGAAAGCGCAGGCTGAATCCAACATTCTACATTCTTGTTCACTGCTTCCCGTCCTCCTCTCCATCATCATCATCATCAACAACATTCGAACTCTTGAAGAAATGGTTGGAACTCTCGTCCTCACACGTCACGGTCAATCCGAGTGGAACAAGCTCAACCTGTTCACTGGTTGGAAGGATCCCGCGCTCACCGAGCTCGGTCGCGAAGAGGCGCTCACCGGTGCCAAGCGTGTCGCTGCCACGGGCATCAAGTTCGACGTCGCCTTCACCTCCGCCCTCCAGCGCGCTCAGACCACGCTCGGCATCCAGCTCAAGGAGATCGGTCAGGAGGACATCACCATCCACAAGGATCAGGCTCTCAACGAGCGCGACTACGGCGAGCTGAGCGGTCTCAACAAGGACGACGCCAGGAAGAAGTGGGGAGAGGAGCAGGTTCATATCTGGCGTCGAAGCTACGATATCCCTCCCCCCGGAGGTGAGAGTCTCAAGCTCACCGCTGAGCGTGTTTGGCCTTACTACCACAAGGAGATCTTGCCGCTGGTCAAGCAGGGCAAGAACGTCATTGTCGCCGCCCACGGTAACTCGTTGCGTGCCATGATCAAGGACATCGAGAACATCTCCGACGACGACATTGGTGAGTTGACAATCAACCCTAGCAGAAGTCATCATTCTGACTTCTTGACACTAACATCCTTCCTTTCCCTCTCCTCAACTACGTGCAGTCGGCCTCGAACTCGCTACCGGCGTCCCCATCCTCTACAAGCTCGACTCGGACGGCAAGGTCGTCTCCAAGGAGATCCTCAAAGAGGGCGCCTAATGGACCTGTCAACATCTCCGCTTATGCGCAGTGTCTAGATTCTAGCAATGACATCTCCTTGTACAAACTAAACTACCCATGCCTCAACCCTCTCGTTTTACCGTGTGTGATCGCATCATCCCAACCGCCTTCGGACATCAGCATCCGCACACCCTGAAACCACATTCAAACATCACACCATCCACCACTCCAGATATCTTTGACATTCAATAACATTACAGTACAGCAGACAGGAGAACGAGGAACGGCATGATCCGGAAAGAAAAAGAAAACTTCTCGGGGCACTGAGAAAAATCACCACTGACGAAGATGTTGCAAGAGCGTGCACTTCCAAGGAACAAGAATACGTTAGGTGGACTGACGAGCACGGAGAGAGACAAGAGCAGTCCCATAGCATCCACCGACGTTGGCAGACTGAGCTCTCGATAACCTGCTCCATCTGCGTAGACTACGTAGACTTTGCATTCTCACCCTCTTCCGCCGCTGGGACGACGCTGCTCGCGGCGGTCTCGGCACTCGATACAGTGGTGCTGAGACTCGTGGACGAGCTTAGCTGTGCCCCTGCCTGATCGCCATTCTCGCCGCTCTTGCCGACCTTCTGCATAAAGTTGGCCACCCTGGCCAGATCCACATCGGGACCATCGCTTTCCATCGCGGTGAGCAGGTCGTCCAGCATGGCTTCCACTTTGTCCTGAGGGATGTTGGCGCAGATGGCGACCACTTGCTGACACTGAGACTCTTTCTTTGCGCTCGAGTCTTCCAGCTCCGAAATGGTGGTTGAGAGATCGTTGCAGCTGGATTCGTAGAAGGAAAGCAGCCATCGAAGACGGACCAGCTCCTCTTGCTCGACTATAGCAGCGGTGGTAGAAGCGGCACCCAGGACCTTGAGATCAGACTCGATCGTGTTGGATGACAGAATATCCTCGATGAGCGACTCAGGACCAGTGTTGAGGACAGGCTTGACATCTTCAGCACCATCAACGTCCATCGCGTCCGCGGATCGGCTCGACGAAACACCAGTCGCCTCTTGCTCGAGCTGCTCCACTTTCGCTGTTGCGTCAGCATCGTCCAGACCGAGCTGCGCAACAATAGCACGACGCAGATTTTGCGCACGCTGACGAGCCTCGTCCTTCTCGGCGAGCTTTGCTTGTGCTGCCGAGACGGTTTTGCGACGAGCAGCCAGGTCTCTGGTGGCGGCCTGCAAGTGACTCTGGACCGTCGAGATGGCATCTTGCTTCTCCTTGAGCTCGCGCTCGAAGGTCGACTGAAGGTCGTCGAGCGTCGAGCTGAGCTGATCGCGGACGTCCGAGCTCTTCATCACCGGAACCTGCGCCGGGCGCGTCAGTGCAGAGATGATGTCGGATGGGTTCTGCGAAGCAAGGTCGGCCGCTGTCAACGGCGGCAACGACGATACGGTGCTTGCTGCATCGGTCTGCGAGGGCGTTTGCGAGGCAGCGTCGCCGCTCGACTCGATGCCCCAGTCGGACGGACGGATGCCAAGAGCATTCGGCAGGTCTTTGCGAGCGCCGACGTCGAGCAGCATGCGCACCATACTAGCATTGCCGAGGCGTGCGACGATGCCCAGCGCCGTCTCGCCATCTTCGTCTTGTGCATCGACGAGGCCCTTGTACTTGGAACTCTTTTCGGCGCTGATGTGTTCGAGCACACAGGCGAGATAGTATCTCGCCGATGCAGCTCGACCCTTCAATGCAGCGACGAGGGAAATGTGATGCAGGACGGTACGCTTCTTAAAGTCGCGCGTGTTGAGCGAGGACGAGAGCAGGTTGAGCAGCGTCGGGAACGACGATGCGTCGTACGAGTTGGTAACGAGCACTGAACGGTGGAGGGCCGTCTCGCCGGCGTGGTTGCCAGCATGGACGTTGGCACCGCCCTGCCATGGAGGCCGGGCCACCAGCGTTCGCACAAGCTTGAGACGACACAAAGCAGAGGCCCAATGCAACGCGGTGTGACCATGGTCGTCCGTGATGAGATCGACGGTGGCTTTGGGACCTTCCGAGCCGCTGGCGCCGAGACCACCAAGGCTCGCCTTTTCCCTCAAATCAGCCAACAAGCCGTCGAGTTTGGCGACATATGCCTCGTCGTCCTCGTCTGCCGCAGACGCGCCAGTAGCAGACTGTGCGGCTGCTGCACCGGCAGCCTCGCCGACGCCCTGGAGGACGCCGTCGTCCGAAAACAGACTAACGAGACGGTCGCGCATTCGCTTTTCGCCTTCATCATACGGTTTCGGTGGAAGCGCTCGGTCGGCGTAGCGTGCAACGGTGCCATCCCGACCGGCTGCATCGGGAGGACCGACTGCCATGCGGTGGCCTCGAGGCGCTGCAGCCGCACGCAGAGATCCACCGGCGGGGCCCAGGGCATTGAGGTCCTTGACAGGCGAAGGGCCGAGCAACAGACCCGAATCTCGACCTTGCTGCTGAGGGCTGGTGAGTCGCGAACGCTTGGCAGCGGAAGTCTCGACCCGATCAGCCTCGTCAGCGGCGCGCTTGTCACCCAGGATGGAGGCAGCGTCACTAGAGGCGGCGCCATTGACGTCGGCAGCGACTGAAGAAGGAAGAGGCACACCCTGTGGAGTGTAGCCGTACACATTGTAGCTACGCAGCGCCTCCTGCTCTGCCTGAGTTGAGCCAGGTGGGATCGCGTGAGGACCGGCTGATGCGGCGTCGCCGACGAAAGCACCGTTGGTGAGAAGGCTACTGGCACCAGGTGGCATAAAGAGCGCCGGAGACATATCTCGCTGCTGTGCATCCTTGGGTGGGCGAAGCGAGAGGAAGCGGGGCTGCTGACTGGGACCACCGATGCTGGATGGAGCTGGCGAGTAATGTTTGGACGGAGTGGAGCCCCTGCCATCGTTGATGGCGGAAGCTGAAGAGTTGCGAGCGGACGAAGCAGGTTTCTTGCGCTGGTAGAGCTTGGGGATCTGGTCGGCTGTGGCGGGATCAAACTCGAGGATGGGCTGGAGGAGGTGCGAGACGTTGTACTCGGCCGCGACCTCTTGTGCACGTTGCAGAGGGATCCATGTACCCTGAAACTTGCCGTAGCCTCCTTGAATCTTTTCGTGCTCGCCAGTGAGGATGCTCTTTTCGAGGATCTTTGTTCGTCGGGTCTTTTCGATGCCGGCGATCTTGAGGATCTGGGTGGCATTGAGCCAGCCGTCGCCACGCCGACGCATGACAGCGATGCCTCGAACGGTGATCTCGTAGACGGGCACATTGGAGTAGGTGGCGAGGTAGACGGTGGGGACGTTGCCGACAGGGTTCTGGAGTGCAGCGTTGGCCTGTGCCGGTGTCATGTTCTTGAGCTGCGCGGGTGTCAAAGGACCGGCCTGAGTAGGAGTGGAAGCACCGTTCGTGGCAGCAACGCTCTGACCCATAACCCTCTGCAGGGTCTCGGAAGCCGCTGAGGCACCCGAAGGAACGGCGGTGGTCATGGCCGAGGTGATGGGAAGCAAGCCAGCACGCTGCAAGGCCGAGGTGGTGAAGCTGATGCCGGAGCTCGGATGGGAGGAATGCTTGAGAGAGTCGAGTAGCGCGGCGTGCGGAGACGATACGCTGTCGACGAGCGAGCTCGAAGCAACTTCCTGTACGGGTTGAAGGGGATGGGCGTGGTCGGCCAGCGTCGAGGATGCTGCAGGGAAAGGGTCGGCTTCGTGTGCGAGTGTGTGTGAAGCTGATGGGTCGAAGTCGGTGGCAGGGTTCAGAGGCATGTGTGCGGACGCTGATCCTCAGTCGATACGAGAGACGCCCAGATAAGCAGAAGAGTCGACTTGAGAGATGTGAGGATGATTTCAGCTGGAACGAAAGCCGGGATCGCTCCTAGTGCATTGAACCAGAATAGCGTTGCGAGACGATGGATGAGGACGCCGTGTGCGAAAGAGGAGTCGATGATGCTGTGTCGTTAGGGTGACAATCGAAGGGTGCGTGTGAGAGTCAAGTGTCACGGGCGACGCAAGGGTTCGAGACGATGGGCGGTCGAACGATGGTGTAGCAGGTCGACGGTGGTAATGCTTGTCCACCGCTTCCAGCTCTCGAAGTGTTGGATTTGCGAAGAGAGCACAAAGCGAGCCAAACGTGACACTTTTTCGGGCGCGTCTCTCTGTCCGCTTCCTCCTTCTCTCGCGCCGTGCCTGGCCGTTTCGCAAGCAGAGGCGTGTGACGAACCGACTGAACTGGCCTGCTGCCCTGGCTTTGGTTTTGTCACAAATCCGCAAAGACGCGCTCAGGACGATTTGACCATTTCAGCCTGTCAGTGTGCCTCTGTGCAAGAGTGTTGGCCTTTGCGAAAAATTCAAATGTGTCTATCCTTCCCGGCCAGCGCGTTGCCGTAGACTCTTGCACCGCTGTACATCGTGTTCTCACGGCTCTTTCACTCTTCATCATGGAGGCTGGATAGCTCAATCAAACTGTATGCCGATGGTGAAGGTATAAGATGCTTTTGTAGACCAGAACTGCTGGCAGGTCAGCTGTACAAGGACCAAGTCCACACTTACGCGGCGCGTTCCGGATCCTTCTTCCTGCCTCCCGTATGAACTCGTGCTGTGCTGACGCAGTGCCCGAAATTCCCATCTTCCACTTTAGCATCCAGATCGCGCCAGTAAACGCGTCGCGCAGAGATTCTGAATTTGCAGATGATTCGCCTTCGAACACGGATCAGCCGATACGGCCGCGGGACCAGAGACGAAGCTGTCTGAACAACCGATCGATCCAACAGGCGACGAGGCTGCCCGAAAATGTCGTACCTGTACGCTAGCTTCGGTCCAGCTCGATCCTCTCACTCGTACTCAACTCATGCTGCCACCACCGTCTCACATCGTGTTTAAAGCACCTCAGTACAAAGCTGTGATATAGTTTGAATTGAGAGTGGAACAATGCAATAGCTCACCTTTCCACGCAGCCCTGACGAGGAAATCATTCAGTATCCACCAAAACCGCCACCGTATCCGTTGTTGTAAGGATACTGCTGTTGCTGTTGCTGCTGTTGCTGCTGCTGCTGCGGCTGCTGACCGAATCCCATCCCCGTGAACTGCGGCATCACTCCGCCAGGCTGGAAGCCAGTCGGCTGCGGTCGAAGAGCATCGTACTTTCCGCTCGCCTGCGGTGCCGCATTCGGATCCTTGGCGAACGCACCCGTCTTCATCTGCTGGAAGATGTTGGACGCCTTGAACTTGTCCTTCTCGTCCTGCTCCGCCTGTTGCTGTTGCGCCTGCTGCTGCGATCCCATCCCAAACCCGGTCTGCTGCGCTACCATCTGCTGCGGGTTCTGTCCAAAGTTGTTGAATCCCGTCGGCTGTGGCTGCATGCCCATACCAGGGAATCCGGTCTGCTGCGTGTTCACGTGGCCTCCGGAGTAGGGCGACGAGCCGTTCATGCCGTAGCCGTTGCCGAATCCTGTAGCCTGAGGCTGCATACCCATACCGCCCATCTGAGCCATGCCTCCCATGCCGTTGTTGTAGCCTGTCATCTGAGGTTGCATACCTTGCATGCCTTGCATACCCTGCATTCCCCATCCGGTCTGCTGAGGCTGCATGCCCGTCATCTGCACGCCCATCATGCCTGTTTTGGTAGGCACAAATTGACCGGTTCCCTGAGTCGGCACCAACGGCTGCAACAGCCCCTGGTTGGCAGGCACAGGCGCAAACGGTCCACGCGGTGCATTGGGGTTGTATGCCTGCGACTGACCCAGGAACGATGAACCAGGCGAAGGACTGGCACCAGGACGCGGGCTAGCGCCGGCCGATGGAGCCTTCATCGCCGCGAGCTTTTCGAAGAGCGCCGAGTTCGGATCCGCAGGTGGCGCCGGTGACGGCGGGGCAGCTGCAGCGACTACAGGCGGCGGCGTGGGCGCTGGTGGTGCTGCAGGCGTCGATGGCGCAGGCGACGCCACGGTGGGTCGAGCAGGTGTTGCCGGCTTGGTGCTCGAAGGTCGTGGCGTCCAGGCGTCGTCGTCGAATCCGTTGGCGAGCGAAGAGCCAGTGCGCTTCGGTGCCACTGCTGGGCTCACCGTAGCAGTTCGTGCCGGTGGTGTCGCAGTGCGGGCAAGCGATTCCGACGCAGCAGCCAGGGAGGCAGCATCGACGTTGCTGCTGCTCGTGCTCTTGGGTGTAGGTCTGCCGCGGCGCGTATTGTTCTTGAGCGTGCCGTCGGGACCCGAGAAGAGTTGAGGTGGCGCCGGACTGACCGATTCGCCTCGTCGCGCCGAGCTTTCCTGCTCCTGTAGCTTGCGAGCGAGATCCTCATCCGCCTTGATTTGCCTCTCGAGGTCAGCAGCCGTGTTGGCGTTGGCACGGCCCGAGGATCGCGACGACGACGAGGTGTGCGACTTGTCTCGGCGGTATTTCTTGTCGATGAATTTGGTAACACGGATGATGTCACCCTCGCGCAAGCCGATGCTGCGCAGCGTGCCAGGGTCAAGATCGGCAAGAACCGTCTCGTCGATCTTGTCCCGCTCGAAGGAGCTGGCGTAGCGGGTGCAGTCGTCCACGTCGACACCAGCAGCGAGGAAGAATTCGAACCAGTCGACGTTGCGTTTGGGACCGGTTCGTGCCGATTCGCGTCGACGCTGCTCCCGGTCCTTCTCCTTGCGGCGTTCTCGCTCTCGTTCCCGGTCCTCACGAGACATGCCGACAGCTGCGGATGACTGCGATCGGCTCGACTGTCGCTCGCGCTCGCGCTCACGTTCGCGCCTTCGTGCAGTGGAAGCAGCAATCTCCTCGTCGGTCGGGTTGAGCTTCTTGCCGGTGATGTCTTCGAGGAAGGCGATATCCCCGTTCGACATCTTTTCAATGGCGACCTCGATGACGACTCCGTTCATCTTGTGCAGACGGATCTTGCCTTGGTTGAAGCCAAGGAATTCGGCTTCGACCTTGAAAGAGCCGGTGCGGTCGGTCCACATGCGTGTGTTGTTAGGCGAAGGCTTGGAGCGGCCACCGCCATCCTTGGGACGCTCGGGGGCGCTCCGATTTTGAGGAATGGTTACGTTCTTGGCAGCTCTGCTGACTTCGGTGGTGCTGGGTCGCTGGGTGAGCTTGGGAGGTGCGGGCGCAGGCTGTGCTTTGAGTGCCTCTCGTCGCGTCCTCTCCTTCGCCTCTCTCTCTCTGCGCTCCTCGGCTTCCCTCTCTCGATCGGCAGCTTCGCGTTGGCGCTCCGCTTCGGCGACTGCGGCAGCCTCCTCCTCCTCTCGGCGATATCGTTCTTCCTCCTCCTGCTGAGCCGCCAGTGCAGCTGCAGAGGAAGAGCTGGCGCCTCCCGCTGCGGGAGCATCCGTGGCTTCGACGTAGCTGGCGGGCACGACGCCCTCGTTGCCGGCATCGTTTCGCACCTTCCACCAGTCGTCGTTCTCCTTTTCGAGAATGATGAGATGTTCGTTTTCGGTCACGGTAAGCTCATCGTCTCCCTGGGCCTCGAAATCGTACATGGCGACACCGTGCTCGACAGCCGCTTCGGGCTCCGACGCAGCTTGCGACTGGAACGAGACGTTCTTGCGTACGGGCGGTGGTAGAGTGGCGCTGGTGGTTCGTGTGGG
The DNA here is from genome assembly GCF_000403515.1 of Pseudozyma hubeiensis SY62. NCBI lineage: Eukaryota > Fungi > Basidiomycota > Ustilaginomycetes > Ustilaginales > Ustilaginaceae > Pseudozyma > Pseudozyma hubeiensis. The sequence goes on from NW_012133833.1 coordinate 196,746, forward strand.
GAGAGGAAGCGTCGCTGCTGCGGCGGCAGGTGGCGCTGGAGGCGGCGGGGGTGGCAACGGCACTGCAGCGGAAGAAGCGGCGACGGGAGGAGCAGGAACAGGGGGTGCCGCCACGGGAGAAGTAGGAGCAGCTGATGCTGCGGTGAGGGCGTTGGCTTTGCTCGCCTCGATCTTTTTTACAATATCGCTGGCAGCATCCTTGGAACCGGCGTGAAAGTCGAGGCTAGACTCGTCCAGGCCAGCTTCGGGCGAAAGCTGGAGATGGAGCGTTTTCCCCTTTTCGACTGAATGACTCGCAATGTGAAGGACGCTGATCTTTTTGACGGGTGTCTTGTCGCTTTCGGAGGCAAAGAAGAGAGAGGCATTGCCGATGCCGAGGGTGCCCTTCTTTTTCTTCTTCTTGCTGTCCAAAGCCGAGACGGGCCACATCTTGATCTCATCGCCCTTGCCGAGCTGTGCTGTCTGCGGCAGCTGGATCTGGGGGATGGCTGCAGCACGACCAGTGGTAGCGGCGTCGTCTTCGTCATCCTCCTCCTCCTCCTCCTCGCCTGCTGCGTATTCGTCCTCAACAACAGGAGCGTCGCCTGTGTCCACCGCTTCGGCTTCGTCGACATAGTTGGCAGGTACGTATCCGAGCCTTCCCTCGCCGCCGCTGAGCGGATCATCGCCTTGCTTCTTGACAAGCAGCCACACGCCGTCCGACTCGTAAACACGGAGCAATTCATCTTCTGCCATGGACAGTTCGTCCTCCGTCTGCGCCTCGTAGTCGTACAGAGCGCGACTCAGACGGACGGGTTCGGCTTCCTCGACATAGTTTGCGGGCACGAGACCAACGGCGCCCTCGTCCGAGTCGTCCTGGATGGGTGTTCCATTCTCGTCGGTGCGTCGGAGCTTGCCCTTCCACCACTCGGGGTCGTCGGACTCGAGAATGTAGAGATAGTCATCCTCTGTGAGATTCAGCTCGTCCTCGGCTTGGGCTACGTAGTCGTAAAGCGCTTTGCAAAGCGCTACGTACGCCATGGCGGGCTATCAGGTCGGAGTTGCTACCTCCCAAACTTTTCGGATGGAATCGAGATCGACGTGCTTGAGGGATTGGTGTGATGCTGCCCGACAATATTCGCTCGGCTCGCTTAGATCCAGATGAATGATGCAGATCCTCGCGATGTGTGAACACTGCCTGTCCGACGTTTCAGACCTTCACTGCAATCGCGAGGGAGTGTCTGATTAGCTATGGTCAGAGATGAAAGGTTTTGGGCAGATCCGAATGAGCTTTAGTGACGGATGCGAGGCCGATGCAAATTGGAGAGGGGATGGTGAAGGGAAAGTATCGTCGGAAGCTCGAATCAGGGTTGTGACTGTGGATGTGGGCGGCGACTGCCGAGCAAGGGCCGCAACGCTGCGTCAGGGCCAAGTGGACGGACGGGCCGACCGAGAAGCAGCGACGCTGCAGCTCAGGGGAGTGCCGAAAATGCAGCAGAACAGCAGCCACAAAACGAGACAGGCACAGGCAGCCAGACACACACACACGCACTCACAAACGCAGCGTGTCCTCCTCGTGTGGAGAAAAATAGAGAGACCGTGCGTGCGAGAGTCTTTCGATCTCAGTGAGCCAGATCGAGCTGCTCAGTGTCTCTGATTTTATCGTGTGTGCTGCAGCTTCGGTCAACACGCACGATGACCCAATTTGCGCGACCCTGTGGCCCTTCTGACCATGATATCTAACTAGACCCACACAGCGAATATGATACGGTCTCTCTCTCTCTCTCTCGCGCTCGCATGTCTAAGTGGCCGTGACGCGTTCGTCCATTCAGCTCGCTGTTGGCCTACAAGTGGCTTCAACGACGGTATCGGATGGGGGTTGCAGCCATAGAAGTGAACGTCAAGGCCATAGTTCGGGGGAAAAGCTGTTAGATCCACTTCAACGGGTTGAAACGGAAAAAAAATACTCGATTCTAAATCGGGCAACCGGAGAGAGAGATGCAGACGAGCTGGTTTGGCTTCGGGTCCGTTTTGACCCTTTTCAGGCCGAGAGAGACGAAGAAGATTCACGTCTCGAACTCGTCACCAACGGCCTCAACACCGGTACGATATCGCCGCCTTGCTCTTTGATCACGACCAACCACTTCCTTGAACCTCGTACCTTCTTCGAAAAGCATCTCCACACAGTTCGTATCCTCGCCACTTGGCGCGTCGCATCGGCAGTACCACGCTGTCGACGATTGTCAACAGCTTCATCGCATCATGGCAACTAGGGTCAGCAACCGTAACGACATTGACACTGACCATGGTATTCAAAACCCTGTCTTCGCTCACAGATGCCCGTCGGATCCATCCCCGCTATCACTGGAAAGTTGCGCAAGCGACTCATCCTCGACCTCACAGTCGCTCTTGGCGGCGGCACTGCCCTTGGCTACGGCTACTGGTGCGTACATCTTCCTCTGGCATTTTCGGCACATCCGATCGCCAAACCTCCTAGACCTCATCTTCTGACTCATTTGCACCCCTACTTCCCTAATGATTGAAACGCGGTTTCCGTTGACAGGTACGGTGTCCACATCCCCTCCGTTTCCCGACGAGATGCTTTCTACGCCAAGCTGCAGGCCGAGCGCACCGAGTAATTTCTCCTCGACACCAATCTCGATTTGGGCCCTGTAACGAAGTCCGTTAGGCCAGATCGATGGCTCTGTAATCTTTGGCAACCTGCCGCTCATCGTTGCAATCAGCATACCATATATTCAAACAGTCGCATCCGCGTCTTTGTGTCTTACTCGATTGCGATTGCGGAGGATCTGTACATGAAGTGGTCTGCGAGGATACAAGTACAGGAGCTGGTGGCTGGAGATAGGATACAAATGGCGAGGAACACGAAGGCTCCGCAGAACAGGAAGCGCATCATGGCATGGTGACGAGGTCAGATTGGGTATAAGAGAGGTGGCGGCGACACAGAGCTCTGATAAAGAGCAGCTGGCGTCGTCAACATGCTACGACTGCTCGGCTGCAAGCTCGGAAGTGAGCGCGGCTATCCTGGCGCCCACTTCTGCCTTTCGTTCCGCCTTTCTGCGCTTTCTTTCCGCTCTGTCTTCCTGAATCTCGCTGTCCTGGGCTTTGCCCTTCTCTGTTGCTTGATCCGCGGTCCTTGTCTTCGCCTTCTTTTTCGCCGCTTGTTCTGCCCTCGCCTTGTCCAAGGCTTCCCGCATCTCCGTCTGCTCCGCCTCTCCAGGGTTGATGGTGACGAGACTCCCGCCTACCTCCGGCTGCTTCGCCTTGACCAACCCGGCCGCGTTGAAAGCCTTCCCGCATACCGGACACGGTCGCTGCTCGGGCTTCTCCTTGCTCGCTTCTGCAGCCGCGACTGTCGTACGCAGACCGGTGTAGCTCATAGCGCAGCCGCATGCTGCGATGTACACGAACCGTTGATTTCCGTCCATCTGCTTGGACGAGAGCGGGCACATGAAGGGGTAGACGGAGTGGTCCTTGCTCGAACTTGTCGGTGAAGGTGCGCGGTAGAGCGTGTTGGGCGTGAGGTTGAGCTCTGTGATATCGCGTAATCCACGAACGTGTGGAATGGGATCGGAATTGGAAGAGGAAGTAGACTGATGCCGTGCGAGCAGGTGCGAGAGGATGGCATCTTTGTTGTAGAGGTGTCCGAGCTGGTCTGATGCGACCGGGGGCTGTAGTGGTTGACGTGAAAGGGAGCATACAGTCCAGAGCGATTGGCGGAGTAGCTCCGGGTCGACCTTTTCGAACGAGGCTTTTGTTCGCACTAGCTCATCCCGCTTGGCGATCGAGCCTCCGTCGTTGCCCTATGCGACGTGAGTGTAAGAGATGGGATGTGTCAGCGGTCACATGGCATGCAGGTAGGATGCAGCTTAGCTTCGTTGAACTTACCATTGTGGCGCGCTTTCGGAACCGGCCTTGAATGCACACGAACAGCGTATCTGCCTCTGTACAGTACGGGCGTGTGCAACGTTCGTACCACGGACGAAGCAGAGGTGATGTGAGAGGAAGGTTGGAGGAGGTCGAGGAGGAAAGCTGAAGGGTTCAGAAGGGGAAAGCTTCCAAAAAGTGACGACACGTGACCTGACGCACTGCCAATTTGAGTGGAGAGGGTGTTGGCGTCTTTTGCGCATTGCGCATCACCCTTTCCATACAATCGTCCGTTCCTTTCACCACCCAACACCAATCACCCCATCAGCGGCATTACTACCGGCACTCTTTTGCAGAAGTGTTACGCTGTACAGCAGGGAAAGTGCGCGCCTGATCGGCAACCTCAGACCATTCGCGTTGGGTCCGCGTCGGTCTCGATTCATCCACCCACTCGAGCAGATTCGGAGGAGCCGTCCTCTCGTCTGGACCGCAATTGGTGCCCGAAAGCTTCTATAAAGCTTTGCCATTCACACAATCAGTCATTTAAGCGAGCAGCTGAAAGCGCGTCGACCGCTTAGCAGTCTCGCCGGCATCGTGGTAGTCTGCCTCCGCTCCGCAGACGAAGGAGCATCGAAAGACCGTTCCTGTTTCACGTCTGCGACGCTGAACGGCTGACGGGCTGACCCACCTCCATCGGCGTTTTCGACTCTTCGCAACATCGAGCTACTTCCTCCCAAGTCTCGCTCAAAATGTTCTTCCTCAAGAACCTCAACCACAAAACGGAGCTCCACCCATCCTACTTCGGACCATCCATGGTGGAGTTCCTCAATCAAAAACTTCGCGATGACGTCGAGGGCACCTGCACTGGTAAACACGGATACATCATCAAAGTGATCGGACTCGTTGACGTAGGGCAAGGCAAAGTCATCCCGGGATCTGGTCTCGCCGAATTCAATTCTACCTATCAAGCCGTCGTCCTCAAGCCCTTCAAGGGAGAAGTGATGGATGCGAAAATAACGAACGTCAACAAAATGGGCTTCTTCGCCGAAGTCGGTCCTTTGAATATATTCGTCTCAAGTCATTTGATACCCATCGAATACAGGTTCCAGCCCGAATCGAACCCGCCAGAATTCGTCAGTGCAAGCGATAGGCTGGTAAAGGGCAGGAAGGTTAGGATCAAAATCGTGGGTACGAGGGTAGATGCCAACGAAATCTTTGCTATCGGCACAATGAAGGAGGATTATCTCGGTCCATTCGACTAGTCTTCCGACGTAGGAGAGGGCTCATCGGATCGTTACTGATTCATGCTAGAACAACGAACACATCGAATTCAAAAGCATCTGAATGACTTCAAGCTTGCCAAGAGACTCACATATGCACACATCAATCGCTGCAGTCTGTGCGGGAAGAAGGTGCATCTCAAGGTGAAAGTGTGCATCTACGAGCGGGTATCTGTGCCAATGAGTTCGACAAACACCCACCGACCAGGCCTAGCCACCGCTTCGTCCTTGGCCGAGCCGCCGAGACAGAATGAGATCCAGCCTGTCTCACCTGTCGAGGGGGTGAAAGTGTGTTCGGTCTGGTTCTTGCCGATGTTACGTTTGGAGCGCTTCTTCTTTCTTGGCTTAGGTGTGCGTAGGCCGTCCATGTCGAGCGAGGAGTCGCTGTCGCCATTGTCCGCGTCATCGTCGTCGTCTGAAGATGATGTGTCGGTCATCGACGCATCCTCGGTGGCGGGCAGTGCAGCTTGGTTATGAGAGGTGGTCTTGTTGCCAGGCAGCTCCTTCGCCCCGTGAATAGAGCTCAGTGGAACCTTGGATCGCCACGTCAAAGGCGCGTGTGGGAACCCAGAGCAAGATAGCGTTGCCCAGTGCACCGACTCAGCTGATTCGTGGTGGTGAGATTTGCCCGACGATTCGACAACGAAATCGTTCACCTCCGCAGCGATCTGGGCAATCAGCAATGGGCTCAGCAGCAAAGGCTGACCGACAGGACCCGACCAGCTCAGCTTGACGATTCTGCCTGGACGTGACGGTAAAGGCGGGCTGTAAACGCACGTGGAATCCGGTCGAGTGAAAGTGCGCAGAGGATTTGCGCCGAGTGAAGCCAGCCCTGCCCATTCGACAGCTTCCTGCAGGCCGTCCTGATACGCTGGCCAAGTTGACGCGGAAGACCCTTCGCGTGATGGTTCGAGTTCAGCAAAGTGTCGCTCGCTTTCCCGCCATTTGCCGCCAAGAGGATGTTGCGCAGGATCGTTGAGCGGGGGGATCCACACAGAATCCGTGATGACGGGATTGATCGCCTGCAGTGACAGGCACTCGACATCTTGAGCACGCACAAGGTCCTCCGGAAAGCTGATCTCGTTCATCGCGCCCAGTAATGATGCGGAGGAGTGTTCAGCTGCGATAGAATCTGCAGTTTCCCGACTCGGAGACCACACGAAGAGCATGTCCCACGTTGCATGCTCGCTGGTCACTGCCTCGGTACGGTGGGCGGAGAGGCCCACTCTCGACGAAGCATGTGACTGTGCTATTGTCTGTTCTGCTTCCAGTGACTGCGCACGTGTGCGATCCCATTGGCGCAGTCGGTCGAGAGCTTGCTGATACCCCTTCTTCCCAGGGACGAACGAAGGCGAGAGCAAGGGGAGCTCTACAATGAAGCGTGAGTCTGGCCCGCTCGTGCGATCTGCGGCTCGTCCGGAGGATAATCGAGAAAAGTGGCTCGCTCTTCCTGTGAGGCCGAGTGTCTGGTAGGTGTCCTTACAAAGCGATAGAACCAACGTCCCCTGACCGTCTACGCAGGCTGTGTCCTCTAGGCCCGGAGAAAGGCCAGGTGCGCCCGATGCATGACTGAGGGCTATCAAGGATCCGGTCTTGAGGTATGCCGTGACGAAAATAGGGTCGAGAAGCAAGCTCAGCGGGATGCGAGCTCTATATGATCTGTGTGAGGAGCTGATACGTTCAAGTCTTCTGAGGAGTGAGCTCACGCCGGCAGGGAGCTCGGCGGCGCTGTCGGGTGACGTATGATCTGCTTCCGATGTGAGTGGCACTATGAGCTCGAGAGAGCGACAGAAGGAATGTGAATCGATCAGTGAGTCGAACTCGCTGTTTCGAGACGGCCCTGCATGATCCTGCGGTGATAGGACTGTGCCCTCCTTGGTCTCGCGTTGTGATTTGGGCGTTCCGGAGGGTAACAGATTGACGATCCATCTTGTCGGCCCAAGCTTCCGAGCCTTGTCGGACCGAGCCGAGCTGCGTTTGCGCTTGTGTGAACTCTTCGGAGCTAGCATTCTCTGTCGTAGACTTCTACGTCCACTCGACTGATAGATCCGCTGCTGAATCCGTCGAGAGAGAAAGCGGAGACTGGCGAACGGGTGATCCGACGGCGCAGAGAATTGAAAGTTGACAGTGGATCGAGAAGAACCGCCAGGAAAAAAAGGGTTCAGGAGAATCTTGTGGAGGAATCTCAGACCGCAGGCAGCCGAGCTTACTTTTTTAGCCTCACGGTACGCGACACGCAGGATAAGTGTCAGAACAACACTCGAGAACACTTGGACCCTCGCCCCTCACCTGTCAAACACCTCATCATTATCATCATCCGCAGCAACAGCCCCCGCAAAGCTCTCAAGACAGTCAGGGCGACCTCACTGAGGGTAGTTCTGCTGTGTCATCCGGCACCGGTCAAAATAGGTCGCCAAGCAGTCGCTCGCAATGCCGCTGTAACGGTGCCGATTCAAAAGTGAAAGCGCAAGTCCCTTTTATCTGTCGATTCCGATCGGAAGTGGGGCGGACTCAGCATTTGCGGAAGCGTCGGCCGGCAACAGATCCCTCCGCACCTGCCTTCTGGCCTATTTGAAGCTGGCCCGCAACTCTCAGCCCCTTTGCTTAAGGCCTTGACCTCCGCTCCGGCGACCATCATTGCTCGGAAGGTCAAACAACTCGGACATCTCCTCACTACCCGCCGCCACCGGCAAGCATATCGTCATGGGCTGCGCTATCTGTCTGGACGACTTCGATCAGAAGGATGGCGAGCCCAAGCGCGCAGCCACGCTGCCGTGCGGACATATTTTCCACCATGATTGTCTGCAGACATGGTTCTACGGATCCACGGCAGCCGCTACCCATCGCCCGACTCATCAGAAACGATGCCCCCTCTGCACTCAGCCGGCAAACCCCGAGAACGTCGTGAAGCTCTATCCTTCTGATGGCGACGACCTCGACACGTATCTCTCCGGACAGCAGCAGTGGGACTTGGTCGATCCTCGAGGTGGCGCTGTCAACCTCACTCCGCACTTCAAGCGTCTGCTCGACGATCTTATCGACTTCAACAAATCCCTGCAAGGGTACGTCATGGGCCTCCACGGCTGCGACTTGGACAAGACGAGGAAGAACGGTCATCGCGTTCAGAAGCTCGTCGTCGATCTCACCAAAGACAGGGACGTCGACATCACCAACGCGCTAACCACCTCCATGGAGGCTCTCGAACGAGCTGCAGCCAACTTTGTCGCAAAGTCCAGCGAACTACATCGTGAATGCAAAAAGAACAGGAAGCTCCAGGAACAAGTTGTGGCTGAACAGCTTAGGGTGCACCAGGCGATGGAGGAGGCAAATCACGTTAGCCGCGCCGCTGCGGCAAAGTCAGCGGAGGCTGACGCAATCATGGCAGCAGCCAAGCAATGCATGTCGCAGGCTAAGGAGCTCGAAGCGAGCGTGACAGGTAAGATCCTTGCCACGCAGGTCAGAGAGGACGAACTGAACAAGCGGGAACAGGAGCTCGAGGCTCGCGTGCGGCAGAGCGCACTCCAGACCACCATCCGAATTGCCAACATTAACATGACGACCGATGCTGCGCTGAAACAGATGCAGACAGAAGTGGGCGAGGCAGGGAGGAGGAGAGCCGATGCGGAAAGAGAGAGGGCGGCAACCCACAAGAAAAATTGCGAGCTAGCAGAGCAGCTCAAGAAGCTGCAGCAGCAACTCAAGGACAGGAAGAAATCGACGGGCGCAGGACCGTCCACGGCGATGGTAGGAGAGGGCGAGGGAGTTACGCGCAGGCTCAAGGCGCTAGAGGCGATCAACAAGTCGATGGAAGAGCAACTCAAGGCGGCAGGTATCAGCACGCCGGAACATCGTATCTCTCGCATCTCGAGGCGTCCGAACGCGGAGATTATCGAAGTACGTTCCAGCAGCCCGCTCGCGAATGGCGTCGACTCCGCTCCTATCACGCCAATGGATGGGTTCGAGCTGCTCTCGCAGGCTTCGGCGTCGGCATCGACCGCAGCAGCGGCACGTGTGTCGCCGACTGCGCATCGCAAGGGCAAGAAACGGGCACGCAACAGTCTGTCGGTCGAGCCTGAGAGACTCGACGATGAGATGGACGAGGGCAACTTCCCGATGCCCGGGTTTGGGGTGCTGCCTGGCATGGCTGCTTCAAAAGCGGTCAAGGGGCGTCCATTGGAAGCCGAGCCTGATGTTCTCTTCGATTTTGCACCCCAAAGGAAGCGCGGGAAAGGCCCGCTCGCATCGCGTATTGCTCCTCAGGCTTCTGCATCTTCGTCCTCCGAGCGTACGAGTTCAGCACGAAATGTTGGGTCAAACGAGACTAACAACACCAACGACCAGAACAACAGCACGAAGCTGAAGATATTCGAGGCCGATGGATCGATCAGCTCCTCCAGCGGCAAGTCTCACGCGCGGATCAAACCCGAATACGATTGGCTGAACAAGAAGGCTCTCTCCTTGGGGCCTAAGCGTCGTCACAAAGCGTAAGGGGACGAGTGAATCGAAGGCGATTACTCAGAAAGCAGCGGTATGCATTGATGAAGATGTTGATGGTCTTCGGATGTTGTGCCAGTCTGTGGAGTGACAGTAAGTCTGAGTGTGATGTGACGGAGTAGATTGATGTACGTTGTTGGATACGCCGGTCCATCACAAGGGTTTCATTTCGAACCGCTCGCTCTCCTCCTCCACGTCAAAGATCTTACTTCCCGCCTCTCTCCCTCCCCCTCCCATCTCCTCGTCCCCCATCCCCATCCCCACCAACCCATACCCTACACTCCTTCCCATCTCTCTCTTGATCGCCAACTGTTCGCTCCAGACGACCAACACACCGGCATGTATCAACATTGTCAACCACCATTTTAGACCTTTTGGTACTGCACCTGTGTACCATGTCGAAATGGCAAAATTGAGGAGGTGAAAAGTGAGGGCGTGGTCCAGGATGTGAGTTGGACGACGGACGAGGTATACTAGGAGGAGGATGTCGAGGGGGATGGTGAGGAGCCAGGTGAAGATGAGGGTTGTGGAGCGGTGGGAGTCGCGTGTGTGCGAGTATTCCCAGTGTTCGAGGGCTTGTTGGACGGTTATTGTTGGTGAGGTGTCGTCAGACTTGTAGGGGGAAGGAGAAGAGGTGTTGGTGGTCTTGAATCGAAGAACATCATCGTGATCCAACACCTTCCCCTGTAACGTATCACCCGATATCGATTCATCCAACCAAACGTTGTCCAAATTCCACCTCACCAGCACAGCGGGATCAATGACAATCTCCCCCTCCTCTGACCCAGATTGCCCATCCTCCAACCATCCTTTGGAGTCACTGGATTTCGGTGCAACCCAATCATACGTCGGTTGTCCCGCAAGCTGTCTCCAGTCAAACACCATCCCCACCTGAGTAGGTCCACCTTCGAACATCAACGAAGACGTTTCGGCAAAGATCGCGAGAAACGGCGGCAGAAGTGTAGCCAGAATGAGGTAGTGGATGGTTTGGAAAGAGAAGATCTGCGTAAGGATGCGTAGGGCATCGTAGCCTTGCAGTGGGGTGGAGAAGGCTTCTTTCATCGTGAAAACGGTTCCAGTGTAGACGGAAAGAGAGTTCGTGTGTTCGAGTTGATGAAAGACGTTTGAGGAGACACGTGAAGGAGCTAGGAAGACCGGTTGAGGTCGATCGGCTATGCTGCGTGCACCAAGATCGACGAATGCCTGTTGAACGTGTCACCGATACCGTATAGTTCTGAGGAAAGAAGCACCATCACCAACTAGGCACCCTGCGCTGACCGTGTGGTGTTCATGGGCAAGTCACGCCTAGGAATGATGATGGAAGAAAGGCAACCCAGAACAACACTGGCCCGGCTGCAATTTGTGTTGCTCTTTCTCACACGCTCCTCCACCTCGCCGCTTCAGCGAGTCCCGAAATTCCCTCCCACACGACCTCGCTGTCGTCCATTTCTCGTTTCTTACTCAACATCCCAGTCAGAGCCTCAACAGATTGTGATCGTCTCGCACATGGTCATGAAGAAGGTAGTGAGAATGCATCAAAAGAATGTTTATGCAGAATGGTATACAGAGAATACACAAGAGAGAGAGAGAGAGAGGGACTGAAACTTGAACCCTGAGGTCAAAGAATGCCAGTTGTGATGATGCGTTGCGTTTCCTTTACTCGAACGACTACTCTTCGTCTTGGTCGTGCATGGGTGGTGCAGAGGGCGCAGAGGGTGCCGAAGCATCGTGTGATGGAGCGGTCGCTGCTGGTGCTGTTGTGGACTTCCTTCTCTGCGCGTAGGCAGGCAGGTGCTCTGCAGCGTCTGCCACCGAGCCTGACACCACACTGTCGTCTTCGGCTAGAGGCGGTGCAGACGCTGCAGATTCCATACGCTCGTAAGTCGGCACGTCCGTAGCGTCCGGTCGCGATGCCACGAGCTGCGCGAGCTGCTGCTCTTGCTCTGCCTCTTTTTGCTTTTCGCTCTTGCGCTGCGACATGAGTGCATTCGGGTCGTCCGTGGATCTGCGCCCCGGCAAAGACGAAGGCGAACGGGCGCCGGGAGGTCCTGCCGAGCGATAGGGCTGGTCGAACGGCGAGAAAGCGGGCTCGACGGCTGAAGGCGGGGCTGGGAGCATACTAGACGTTTGTGCTTGTTTTGCCTTGCCTTTGCCTGCTTGCGCCTCGGTTTCCAACGACCTGAGTCGTGTCGCATCCACGTCGACCTCTTCAGCGGGCGCAATTTCAAATCCATCGCCATCCACTTCCATGTCGGGCGCCGAGGGCCCTGCTGCAGCGGCTGAGCTTCCAACGCCAGATGCATGTGATGCGACGTATGCAGGAGCCGATGTACCTCCATCGACAGCCGGCGCTGACGGCATGCTTGCCGCTGCAGATAAAGCGCCCAGCACCGCCTTGTCGTCCGTAGCAACGTGACCAGCGACCGGACCACTTGGCTCGTGTTCGTCTTGCGACGCCGAGGGACGTCCGTGTGCCAATGCCGCGCTGATCACCTCTGGAGAGATCGTAGGATCGCGCTCCGCGGGAGATGGAATGCCGTGCTTGGCATCGCCAAGTGCGATCGCATTGGCAACCGCAGCGCCATCGTATGCTGAGCCAGACGCACCTCCAGACCCAGACGGGATGTAGGCAGGCGGCATGTATTGTGTCCCTTCGGGGTGGTGCGTTTCCGCAGCATCTGCTGCCTGAAAGTCGCTGTCGTCCAGCAGTACACGTCTGGGCGACCGCCGGCTTTCCTCGACGCCTGATGCGTCGCCACCGTGTCGTTCAACCGCAGATGTGGATCTGCCTCCGGAGGGCGACGATGCTGATGCGTTCTCGTTATCAGGATGTGGTGGTGGCGGTGAGCGCGGGCGCTCCGATTCGGGTCCTCCGTTGTTGTCAACAGTGCGTTGCGCTTCGGCACCATCATCGTCGTAGGTGATCTCGACGGTCTCCTCACCCGTCCTGACGTTGCCAAGGGCAACGCGACGAGCCGAACGTCCTGATCGAATTGAGGCGGTGTCACTGACGCCACGCATGGTGTCGTCGCTGTTCCGCAGGTTGCCTCTGGTCCAGCGTGATACAAGATGGCGTTTACGTTTGACGGCGCTAGACGAGCCTGATGAGGGTTGCGACAGATCCGGATCGCTGCCATCCTTTTCGGATCGCTTTCTGCCCAGACGGAAGCGACGTCTCGACTTGCCGTCGCCGACGTTCCCGTCGTCCTTTTCGGCAGGATCGGAAAAGCGACCCATGGTCATGCGCTCTTCGATGCGTGCCAGCGCCTCTTCATCGTCAAGACCCTCGAGCTCGTCGTCGAACTTCCTCTCGCGGAGAAACACGGCAGCACCTATGAACAGCACGATGAAGATGGCGAGGAAGATGGAGGTGATGATGATGGCCTTCTGCTGAAACCAGACGCTGCGTTCTGGTCTGCTCCATGACGAGGCAATGCTAGAAGGATAGGAGGATGGGAGCGAGTAGCGTTGCCCGCTATGCGTGACCTTAGAGAGCGAGCGCGTCGAGACAGCGGAAGAGTCGGTGCTGGGCTGCAAGGCGTCCCGCTCGACAAAGAGGTTGGGCTCGTCATCGATCTGTCGAGCGTACTGTTGATGTAGTGATGAGGCATGCAAGTGCTCTGGCAGTTGATCATCAATAGCATCCATCGACGATGAAGCATGGTCGTGCTGGGACAGCAGAGTCGCCTGCCGTGACGATGCCGGTTGCGCTACAGGTTGCGGTGGCCGTTGTGCATGGAGAGAGTCCAACAGCTGAACGTCGGACGGGATGTTGGAATTGCTGAAAGGTCGAATTGTCGCTACCGTGTCTTGGGCGAGGCTAAATTGGTGGGTGACATCACGAGAAGAGGCGGGGCCGCCGTTGGCGACAAGTGATGCTCCAACGGGAGCAATCATGGCGGGTGACGAGACGAGCACTGAGGATACCAATACGGCAGCCTGGGCGGCGAAGGCAGAGAGCATCGAACGTCGTCGTCTCCTAGGCGAACTGGTGTTGCTGGAGCGTTGGGGGCCGCGTGATGTACCGCGAGGTCTCACGTTGGGACGTGAAATCCCGGTAAGTGGAGGACACGAGAAGTTTGTGGGATGCGGTGCGCCCACGACCGTCCCCGGCCGGCCATTCGACCGACGCATGATGAGGACGGGTACGGATACGAGGACCGCGATTGCTTGCGAGTATGCGGTGGAGACTAGACCAGTGTGAGAAGAGCGGATGAAGTCATGGGAGGCTATACAGTGTTGAAGGTGTAGCGAAGACTTGAGAGATGATAGCGAAAGATGAGAGAGGCGAGGAGATATTGAAGGGGCGGCAATTGATGAGTGCCGGTTGCCAGAGGGTGGTGCGTGGGACGGATGCTTGGCGGACAATGAGGTGCGCAGCCGTGGTGAAAAGCCAACAACGCCGACGGTGGGGCCTACTGCAGCTCGCGCCGGATGACAGCGATCGATTGCTATGGGCAAGAACGTTTGTACAGTACAACACCAGACTGGGTGTGCGTGTTAGCGAATGCTGAGCAAAAGGACGATCGAAGCAGAAGATGCCGTAAAAGGGGCGGTGGCGGATTGAGTGCAGCTGACGAGGATGTAGCCCTCGAATTGTCGATGGGTGGTTGTGATGTCGGAAGCGAAGCGAAGAGACGATGGTGGTATCTGGCTGTCAGGCGGATTGTGCAAGTTGATGATCAAAAGGACGTGTTGAATGCGATTTGTTTGCTCTGCGTCAACAGCCGAGCCGAGATACGTCGAACGATGAAGTGATGACCGACGGTGGTGTCGTAAGAGAGAGCGTGTGTGTGTGTGTGTGTGAAGTGGCAAGAAGGAGAAAGAGAGACCGAGATGGTGGGCGGCGAAGACGACGATGGCGACGAGAGCGAGCGAGGTTCACGTACAAGGCGGCCAGGAGAGAGACAGGGAGAGCGAATGCGACACGCAGAGGCAATCGGAAAGCCGTGTGTAACAGTGGCACAAGAACCATGGAATCGCAAGGGCCGAGAGCGAGCTAGAACCACAGAGCCAGGTGCGGCGGCTGAATCAATCCACGGCGGCGGCAGCACTATGCAGAACAAGCAGCACCAGCAGCAACGACCAAGGGCGGCGTGGCGTGACACGGTTGCCACGCCGGCCAGCCGAACAATTGATGGAGGGTTTCGGCGGAAGAGCACTCTGCAGCTGATGAAGCCAAAAGATGGAGAGACTGGCCTGAGGCCTCGTACACTGACGGTTTTCCCCTGTTTAGGGCTTTGGACTCGGGATACCAAGCACCTCTCGCTGAATTTCGGCAGCGAGTGGCCGTTGGCACGCAAAATGGAAACTCACGGATTCCGAAGCCGCTAGTTTGTAGTCCTCATTTCGACTTGAATCTTCGCAGCTCCTCTCTCGAACTTCAATTCAACGGAAATGAAAGAGTACCAAACGACTCGACCTCGACACCTGTTTCTATCTTGACTTTCGGCTGGCAAGAGACCCTATCTTCGTTTCTGCGGGGGCGAACGAGGTTCCTGGAGGAGTCCGGCGAGTCCGCGGTCGAAAAAGATTGTACAAGTGCAGCTTCGCCGCTCCCAGTGCACGATTCGGTTCCTTCGGAAAGACCCCCTGGCTGCTGACTTGCTCTCTGATCGTGCTGTGTGATTGGGTCGAGTGGAAACAGGGGAATGAAAGAAGGCTTGTTTGCGGCAAGCTTACTTTCAGTTTGTACCAGATTTGGATCTTGCACCATCAACTTCTTGCAGGACTCTGTTCCGAAACAGCGCTTTCAAAGGACCGGTTGCAATTTGTTCACTACAGAAAGGATCCATCGCCTCCAGAGCCTATTATTGTTGCTCGCAAAGACCACAGATCCGAGACTGTTGCTCTCCATGGCTTGGAAACGGTTGTAAGGTTGTACGGATTGCTCCGCCGACCACTTCTGGCAGTCTCAACCCGCTTATATTCCTTCGAAGCGATCCACCTTTTGCTGGTGAGTGCCTTCTCGCTTGGATTACGGCGCATCTTTGATGTCAGCTCGACCGAGATAAGGGCACGAGCGATTCGGATCCAGAGTATACGGCAAAGATGACGCACCAGGCTGCTCGCACATGCATCAACCGATGCACTTCAACCTCTTTCCGTGCTAACACTCCCGCCGGCATGAAACAGAAGCGAGCTGCGTTGCACAAAAACTCCGCATAAGGCACGGGACCAGCTCACCAGCTCACAGTTCGCCGACTGAAGCCTGCCCTTCTCTTTGCTAGATGGGAAGAACCTTCGATCCCTGTCAACACTCGGCCATCCGATGCATCCCAAATGGTAGAGACTACTGTGTGGCGACTCAGCTCGAATGAGGGTCAAGCAGCTCATCGCCCAGGATTGTGCTATGCACGCAGAACTTATAGCCGCCAACATGTCAAACCGACAGAATTAATGGATGTCAGATCGGCATTAGTTTGCTCGAATCACGGAAAGAAAATCGACTCGCGCGCAGCAGATTTCTCGCTGTGTCAGCTGCAGTCGACCTGTCTCCTTCGTGGCGCTCTCGCTGTCACCCGGAAGCCTGCAAGCACAGATCGCTCCGCGCCTTGGACCCTGACGTTTACCCCTGGCTGCATAGCACACCTGCTTGGAACTTCGCTTGCTCTTTGACGATTGAACGCCATCCTCTTCGGCGAATCCGCTTCTGCTTTACTTCGCTACTCACTCGGATCACCCGCACCTCATTTACAATGAAAGTCGCCATCATCGGCGCTGGTCCGAGTGCGCTCGTCACCGCCAAGACGTTGCTAGAAGCCGCAGATGCCGATCCAGACTTCCAGCCGGTCATCACCCTGTTTGAAGCGGAATCCGACATTGGCGGCACCTTCCGCTACCGATCTTATTCCAATGCAACGCTCGTCTCTTCAAAGCAGCTCACATCCTTCTCCGACTTCCGTCTGCCTCTCGAACACAAAGATCATCTCACGCTTGACGAATACGTCCAGTACCTCGAAGACTACACAACCCACTTCAAACTACGGGAACGATGCCACTTTCGAATGAGGACAAAGGTCATCAAGTCGGTCAAAGTCGAGGGAGGTCATCTTCTGCGCTACCGCTCTCTGTATGGCGACGACAAAGACGCGGCCGATCGCTCCGAGGTCTTCACTCATCTGTGTGTGTGCTCTGGTCTTCACGTCACGCCGGCGTTGCCCAACATTCCTGGTCTACCTCCCACCATCGATGGCGACCAGGTCGTTACAGAACGCATGGGATCGGCCGAGACTACCGCCTCTCGCATCACTGAGCCGGTCGAGCACGCCACCACCGCATCAGAGATCATCACGCTTCACTCGTCCCAGTACAAGGACCGTTCTCTGTATCGGGGTAAGCGTGTCATGGTATTGGGCACGGGCGAGACTGGCATGGACATGGCCTACGAGGCGGTCAAGGCCGGCGCAAAAGAAGTCATCCTCTGCACAAGATCGGGCTTTCTGCTCTTCCCCGCGGTGCTGGCTGACTTTGTAGTCTTTGGCAACGTCTTTGACGGCAACCTGCCCATCGACGGTCTCATCACCAACCTCTTCGAGACGGCCTACGTTCACCCCTGGGTCGCCGCAGCGCACCTTCGTTGGTTCGTCTCTGACTTTGTCATCAAGCGTCTCCTCTGGTGTCTGACGGGTACTCAAGCTGGCTGCAATCAGTGGGTCGGCGAGCTGGAACCGCATCGACTCGGTAGGGCTTATACTTTCCTTAACAAGAGCAGCAAAGCCATGCCGTACATCAATCGTGGTTGGAAGAGCCGCAACCGCTTTCTGGAGCGCATCACCAGCTACCTCGATCCGCCCACAGTCAAACCCGACGAGGTCTCGGTCGATCTGGCTCCTTTCCCGGCGCGTGTCAGTGAGGATGGCACCGTCGAGTTCGTTCGCAATGGACGTAAAGAGGACCTTCGCATGCGAAATCGCACCGTCAAGCCTGACGTGGTGGTCTATGCGACAGGTTACACGCAGCAATTCGACTTCTTGTCGAAAGAGTACCCCGTGCCTGCCACTGTCCGTTGCAGAGACGTCTTCGACCCGGAGGATCCGAGCGTAGCCTTCATCGGCTTTGTGCGTCCCGGTGTAGGCGCCATCCCTCCCATCGCCGAGATGCAAGCGCAACTTTGGACGCTGATCTTGCGCGATCGTATCCCGGCACCGCTGTCGACCCCGCACTACTACCTGTTGGTCAAGGAGAATGCGAGGATCAAGTACGGCGTCGACTATTCTTCCTACGTCTCGACGCTGGCGCGCGACATGGGTACCGCTCCGCCTCTCGGCCAGCTGTTGTGGACGTACGGTCTCAAGGTGACGCTCATCTACTGCTTCGGAGCTTCCTTCCCGACTTTCTACCGTCTGCTCGGTCCGTACCGACACCCGGACGCCAAACGCATCGTCGAGACCGAGATCTACGATACCATCCGTCGACGAGGTGTTGTTGGCAATCTCATGATGGGTCTTATACCCATGATATTCTACGCCTGGATCAACCTCACTGCATGGATCCTCGAGAGAGTGTTCAACGCGGTGACTTTGCTCACTCAACCATTGTCGAGAAGTAAGGGGGGCATGGCAAGCGTACAGGAGAAACAGACATGGTCGAAAGCGCGTCGATTCCAGAGCGATTTCGAGCCGCTTTCGACGAGTTCAGCCGTGGGCACGGTCAAGGTTCCCGGCGAAAAAGTGAAGGCAGGGCAAACACCGTCGAACAGGGGGGGCCGGATGTTGCGGCTGTTCGCACTTTTCTCTGCCGTGTTGGCAGTGGCGGGGACCGGGGTCGAGGCGAATACGGAGATACGGAACTTTGGACCGGTGCTTTGCCGTGCTGACGAATATGGTCATCTGGCTGCTAGGGCTGCTGATCAGCTGTCGTCTACTTGGTGAGTTTTCATCGACATGTAGTGGTAGCGATCAAGGGGTTTGACCGCCAGTTCGGACGCTGCAGGAATGGTATCCCGTTGGCACCTGTGAAGGTTACCTGACTGTGGTCAGCTCCAAGCGTGAATACTGCGAGTGTATGTGGATGCCTTTTACTGACACTTGTGCTTGTATCTATCAGGCCGGTTCTACGACCATCGACTACCCCATCGATCTTCAGCCTTGTACCAACCTCGCACTCTGACTCGGCCTCACCACTCGACGACTCCAAAATCGGTGCATGGCTAGTGCTCGATGTCTCGAACAACGGCACATTCACGCTCCCCACGCCGCGTGAAGCGAAACTCTACACGGACTTGAATCCACGCGATCGCTGGATTCGGCAGAGCATCGATTCGTTCGCGTGGATGCTGAGCAAACGTTTCACGGTGAGGAGCAGTGTCGCGGCGAACTTGGCGCTCGAGGTCGAGTTGGAGGTGATGGGTGCAGAAGAGGTTTTGGCGAAAGGTGGGGTTGAGTGGAAGGCGGAACTGGTGGAAACCGAGGTAGTGAAGGATGATAATGGCAAGAGGACGATGGAGGTACCGAATTATGGGGTGGTGAGTTCGGTGGTGCCGAGAGAGACGCGTGGAGGAGGCAGAAGGGAAGAGGATAGGGTGGTGTTCTCGCAGTCGGCGAGAGAGACCCCAGCGGAGGTGCTGGCGAGCGACACGATCGATTGGAACAAGGATGCAGACAGTGCGGTCAGGTTTCCTTGTGCCAAGCTGTATCTGCATCTCGTGGTAAGATCGACAGGTGTAGCCATTCCACCGGCGAAGGGTGGCAATGGGTCGAGATGGAGTCGGCTCTTTCAGTTGGCAGAGAGCGCTTTTGGCGGTCTAGCGGCGGAAAGTGTCGAGGGAGAGATGTCAGTCCCGATCCATCTGACGCTGGAAAGGCTGTATGCGGGAGGTGTACCAGCAACAGCGCTCGGCATGGGATGGCTCGCAGCAGTGATGGTGTTCATCGGGTGGTTCGTGTTGCGTCCGGCATTGGACGGGACGATTCCACAAGCCAGATCTCAAGTGCATAGCAAGGACGGCAAAGACCAATGATCATCACACCGAGATGTCACAGCTGGCAATCAGACCTTCAACGACATCGACGAAATGACATTCCAACAGAAACAACAAGGGTATGCGTGTATAACCGAAATCGAGCAAAACAAGTACTCCCATCATCCAAACGCCCCTTCAACCCTTGAGCGCCTTTTTTGCATTCTTGAAACTCAAATGCGCCAACGCGTTGTACAGATGGAACAACCTGGCACACTCCTTGTCCTCCTCGAACGGGTACCTTGCCCCGATGGCCACCGCTGCCGCGTAGCCACTGACGATGGCGACCTCTTGCATGTTGACGAGCGTCCAACCGCCGCAGTAGTTTGTGTGGTTTGCACCGTTGATGAGCCACAACCAGGGAACGACGTAGGCGTAGTGGGTCCAACGATGGGATTGCTGCTTCCACCACTTTTCGAGGATGATCTTGTCCTTGGAAATTTCGTCTTTGGTCCACTTTTGGGAGAGTTCCTTGTTGAGGAAGATGGTCTGGAAGACGTGGTCTTCGACGGGAGGATCTTTGAGATCCTGGGGGTTGGTGGAGGGAAGCTGGGAGAGTTCCTTTTCTTGGGAATCGCCTTGCTTGCCGTTGGGTCCTTGACGCTCGCGTGGTGGTGCAGAGGAGGGTGAACGTGCACCCTTGTCCTCTGGACCTGTGGGGCCTGCACCGGAAAACTGAGGCTGGTAGTTGGTTAGATCAAAGGACATCTCGATGAGCGAGGGATCGTCCTCGTACATCTTGATGAGGTAGAGAGGCTTCCAGTTCTTTTTTGCAAAGTCGAAGGATTTCTTGGTCTCTTCGTCGTCGCGATTCTTGGCGTTGTACTTGGCGTCGTAAGTCATCTGGTAGTGCTTGCACATGTAATCGTAGTCGTTGTGCGTTGTAGTGATGTCCCAGCGGTAGACGATGGAGCCGAGGATCTTGCGTTCCTTCCACGTAGCGCCCTTGTTGAGGATCTTGAGGGAGGTGTCGGCATCGCAGGCAAGGATGAGCTCGTCGAAGACCTCGACACGCTCTTGTTCATCACCGGTGGTGAGCGGCTTGCCTTCCTTGTCGACACGACGGGAGGTGACGAGGATGTTTCCGCCGCGTTTGCGTGCCTCGCGGGTGTTGCGCTGAATCTCGGTGACCTCTCGACTGGTCTCGACGCGGATGTTACCGTTCTTGGTCACCTCGTCTTCCCACGTTGCGTACACTCGCGCCAGCTCCGGGAAGGCCATCATGGTGGGCACACTGGCCAGCAGACTGTTTTCAGAGAACTCAAAGAGTCGCATGCTGGGATCCAAAAACACTCGTTCCAGAATCGCCGAAGAGATGTGCTTGGTATCGTTGCCCGTTCCGAAGAAGAGCGCTACGAGTGGGTAGACCATTCGCTCGCCGAACTCGTCAGAGAAGCCGAACAACTTGAGCATGCGGTGGACGGGGATGACGGCGAAGAAGACCTCGAAGCGCTTGATGGTCTTGAGCGTCGTTCCAAACTTCTTGATGTCCTTTGCGTACTTCTCCACCAACTCGGAGGGAAACACGTTGGACCAGAAGGACTCTTTTCCCTTGCCGAACGAGATCTGCATGCCTACTTCCTGCGCTTTGAAGCCGAGAACGTGTTCAAACACCTTGAAGGTGTTGTAGAAGACGGGGGATGCACCCTGCACGCCATCGTTGATGTATTGCGATCGATACTTGGCTGGGTCCGGTAGCTGGTAGGAAGTGGCAGAGCCGCCGAGTGAACACTGCTTGTCGTAGAGGGTAACGTCGAATTCATGGGGAGAGAGGGAGAAGGCGTGGCACGCTGACATGCCAGACGCGCCAGCACCGACGACGATGACACGCTTCTTCTGGCTGGCATGGCTGCCGTTGCCGTTTGCTGTGGACGACATGACGTTCGGATATCAACTTCCAGGCTCCGGATGATGTCCGGACGGATGAGCAAAGAGTCCTCCGAGGTCAGACCGGATCGACGTTGAGTGGTGACGATGGTCCTGTAGGACACTGTAGGTTGAGGATGTGACGAGTTTATACAACCTCGATAGGGTATACTGTAGCATGAACGTCTGTCTGGTTTGTCATCTTGATGCGGAGGCGGAATGCTTTCGCAATCATGTCGGCAGGACCCTGAACCAGCTGACGATTCTGAGAGGCGCCACAATGCTGTTCAATGGATTAGCAAAGCTGCACTCGAGGACGTCATCGCATAAATTCGCCGATCCGCTTTTGACAGCTTGGCTGCATTTCCGAAATCGGTCGAGCTTGCATCGGGTGCAGATCATAAAAATCGGGTGGCCAGCCAACAACACGCCGCGCTGCTTCGCACTTTTCTGAACCCTGCAGCTGCGCAAGAAGAACACAGACCAACACTTTATTTCAAGAGCCAAACCTTATTCTCCTCAACTTTTTCGTATCGGCTTCATCCCGACTACTCAACTCACTGCCCACCACAAGTCACAGCAGAGCTCACAGCAGAGCTCACAGCAGAGTCTCCACGCCAGCGGCTGACCCGTGCGCCGCAGTGGTCCGTCTCTGGCACACTCTACGCTTTGTAGGCTCAGTCTTCTCAGAAAGAAGCCGCTCAAAGCGCCAGCTCGATCGCAACGTCGCGACTTTCTTCAGTACCTTTCGCCAGCACTCTTGTTTGACATTGTCTCGAGCGCGAATCCTACATAGCTGAGATAACGACCCTTCGCCTTCTTTACGTTCTGTCGTTCTGCACCACTCCCTTGAGCGGGACCAATCAGCTCTTGATGCTTCGCTCTGCCTCTGGCTTTCTATAGACTGTATCTTCGCCTCCAAGAATCACTCCACGAATCTTCGGGATGCCTCTCGTCACCACAGACCCTCTGGCCTCGACATCTAGCATCGGTTCCGCCTTGCCGCAAACCAATGACGGACAGAAAAGCGCAGTCGACAAGGCCGCAGAAAAGATTACCTTCGCGAGCAAAATCATCAAAGATCTATCCATCCTTCGCTCCGATCCCCGCTATGTTGAGCAGACTCGCTCCGCCGACACGGGCCAGGCCCTCCAGTTCCGACTCAACAGCATGCCGCCCCGTCTTTGTCCCGAACACGAGGCAACCAAGCTGTACAATTTCTTCATAGCTTGGACGCAGGAGTGGGAAAGAGGCATGACCGGTCTCGCTGTTGAAAACCGAATCGGCGCGTCTCTTGGCGACGTCGTTCCGCCGTGGGACTTTGTCTGGCTTGACGAGTACATCTGCGATCCCTCGGTCCCCACCCTCGACAAGGTCCCCCCTGTGCCAGACGTCAACGGTCACAGAATCACCGATGAGCTCTGCGTCAACAAGGGCTGCGATTGCGACAACGACGAGTGCGATCCCAGAACCTGCGCATGCCTTCGCAGGGCGGCAGAGTGCTACCCGTATCAAGAGTCGCACTACCAGCACATGTTTACCCCGCCCACCAACACGCAAGTGCCCATTGTGCCCGAGTTCGCCTACGACAGAGATGGTCGTCTCGTCAACCATTTGCCGTTCGGTACACCCATCTTCGAGTGCAACAGTTTGTGTTCTTGCTCATCGTCATGCCCCAACCGCGTGGTTCAAAAGGGTAAGTCTGCCAAACTCGCCTTCTTCAAGACTGAGGGAAAAGGTTGGGGCATCAAGACGCTCGACTACCTTCCCAAAGGCTCATTCGTCGGCACATACGGCGGCGAGCTCACCAACGATGAGGAGAGCGAGAGGCGCGCCAAAGTGTATGAAGGCCTGCTCGGGACCACCTACCTCCAGGTTCTCGACAGCCATATAATCAAGGTCCACCTAACTCGTCAAATCATCGAGAAGGAGCTCGCGGAACGCAATGAGCTCGACCGGTATCGCGAAAGCAGGTCCGGTAAGCGCGAGCTTGTCAGGCTCATCACCCACGCGACCGACCTCATCGAAAGGTACGACGAATACTACCACTATCTCGAATCTCATCGCGACGAGGAGCCTGGCCTGTTCGAAGCCGAGCTCAGCGTCAAGGAAGGGAAACAAGACATTGCCAGCGCCAGCCACCTGCTCACACGCGCTACCAACAATGCCCACAATCGTGCGCAGGACTGGGCGTTCCAGCAGCGCGCCAAAGCCATCTCGCGCAACCCTGCACTCGCATTCCAAGAAGCACCGATCCGGCCCGAGACCGACTTCAACGATCCGCTCTATGATTTCCTCTCCCTGAGCGCAGCCGAGCAGCAACAGGCGCGCAAGATGCGCAACATCCGTTCCGACATGGAAGACGCCCAGCAAGTCACGGTCGACTCGGCGCTTTGGGGTAACCACACTCGCTTCTTCAACCACTCGTGCGATCCCAACATCTACCACGTCCCCGTCTACACGGACAACGCCTCTATCATGCGTCCACTGCTGGCGTTCTTTACGTACAAGAAGGTCAAGGAAGGCGAAGAGCTTTGCTTCAACTATGCTGGAGGTCATCCTGAGGAAGACAAGGACGTTGGTGCTGCTGCTGCGGCTTCCTCGACACCGCTCAGCCCTGCCAAGGCGAGAGGAAGACACAAGGCTGCCTTGACCATGGCTGGTGCTGGGGCGGATACGACGGCGACCTTTGCGGCCGCTTCTCAGGAGGAGGCTGCGGTGACGAGCGCTGGAAAGTTGGTCATTAAGTGCAGATGCGGTGCCAAAAATTGTACTGGGCGTGTGTTCGCCTAGGCTTCCTAGAAGCGTTTCATGTAGTCTGCGTGGCATGTTGTCTTGCCGGTCATCTCTCAAGAATGCAGGGTGCGGCTGGGTCTGTTCGAACAGTGCACGACGTCAATCCGATCTCAAAAAGCGCAGACGTTGGTTCTGCGAATGCGAACATTCTCCATTGTGTGTGGAAAGATGACAAAATGGTCCCGAGTGAGGGCGGGCTATCTATCTCTGCTGCTGATGGTGAGCGACGACGCGTACGAGCAAGGAGTTGAGTCTTGCGATGCTGACGATTTGACTTCCGGGAAGAATCTTGTCTTGGACCGGGGTAGAAGTGGTTGCGGTGCTGATGCTTTGGGCTCTGGCGAGGTTGTCCGCTGGAGGTGTTTGCGTCGAGCTGTGGAGGGTGGGTAGGGGGGTGGTGGAGGACTGGGGGCTGCTGGCGCTTCGAGCGGAGTTGCTTCGCGCCACCGCGGTTAGGGGTGTCGTTCCGAATCTGGTTCGACTCGTGGACGGCGGGTAGAGGGAGAGTGAGGATGCGTTTTTGGTGTGTGTTTTGGCGTCTGAGGTGGAGGAAGAGGGTGGGATGAGGAGTTCTCGTTCGTGTCGACCGACGCCGGATGAGGAGTAGTAGCTGCGCGAGGTGGAAGTGGTGCGGTCTAGAGCGGAGGTCGATGGACCAGCGGAGACGCCCAGACCGGTCTGGCCTGCTCGGACTGCTTGCGCCGGCTCGATCCGAGTACCCGCCGAAGAACCACCCGTGAACGTCGCTGCACGGTTCAGCCCTCCCCCCGCCGCCCTCTCGCGATCCTCCTCGCTTGCAATCAAGGTCTCTCTCAACACCTGCAAACTAGCCATCTCCGTCGCCCTTCCCACCCCTACCTCTCCCACCGTCTTAGCCGCCTTCTCCTTCAAACACCTCTCCGCGTTCTCCCGGATCACCCTGCTCCACCTCTGAACCGTCTCGGCATTCTCAAAGCTGAACATGAACCTCTTGACTTCAGCTAAACCTCCTTCGCCAGAGGTGAGTGTGAAGCTGTGCTTCATGAACGCCCGCTCCACGCTCACATTGAAGCTCCTCGGCAGAGGGCAATCCTCGCTGTCCTCGGAATCGTCGATCTCACCCCCACCGTAGAACCGGGCGTTGCGACCGGCGCGTACGAACACGACCTGTTTGCTACCTAGACTCTTGGTCCACATGGTGAAGCTCGCCTGGTTCGAGTTGGCGAACGTCAGGATAGGCGGCTCGAACGTCGTGTCCTGTGCGTAGAGTCGGATCGCCAGATCCGGATCGGGTGCGGGGATCACGAGCGTCACCGGCTCCGCGGGTTGCGCGTACGTCAAACGTGTCGGCAGTCGACCGCCTTTGACGCGGATCGTGAAACGCGGTTCGAATCGATCCAACGCCTGCACCAGTGGCTCGGATCGAATGCTCAGGTAGATCCGGCTCAACGTTCGATCCGACAGCACCTGCGTGGGGTCGTGCTGTCGAAATACAGAGACAAAGTCTTGCTTGGACAGCTCCGGACACGGTGCGCTGAACAAACTCGGTGTGACGACCGTCACAGGTCGTGGGAAGTTCGGCGAAGTGATGGAAGAGGGACCCGCTTGGACACCCGTGTGCAGAGCGTCGTTGAGAGCCATCATGGCAAACACTAGGTCGGATGCGATCTGTTCCGTAAAACTCGGTTTGATCATCGACGCGTTGTGCGACGTCCAGCTCTGCGCAAAGTGCATGAGCAGCGCCTCGAACGCTTCCAGGTCGGTCGGGAAGCGCAAGTCGAGCAACAGCGCTCGAAGCGCAGATTCGATCGACACCCCAACGTGTCGATGTTGCGAGACGTAGGCTTTCAGTGTTTCTCGGCGCGAAGGATGGCCCAGGTACTGCGTCAGATCATGTCGGTCCAGCTCCGGGGTCTGGTACAGCAGCTGTGCAATCGAGGCGGCCGTGGGTTCGAGGCCAGTCTTGGCGACGAGCGCACGCACAGCTGCATCCGGATCCTTGCTGAAGTGAGAGACAAATCCCCACAGCACCGGATTCTGCGCACGTGTTTTTGCAGATGCAGAACGGGTGTTGCTGGTGACGCTGACTTTGAGTCGATGCAGCTCGAGAATGTTCTTGACGCTGAACTTCCATGAAAGAGAAGGGAGCACCGACGCTTGCTTCATCTTCCCCAGGGCTTGACCATTCTCCGAACCAGGGGCTGACACGGGCTTGGCAAGGACGAGAATGTCGCTGAACAAGAAGAGGAAGCGGTCTTTGATGGTCGTTGCGCTGATCACCTGGAACACGGGATCGGTAGCGAGCAGCTTGCGGGGCGGATCTAGCATGTCTTCTTGCGTCGCACCAGGGACAGTCTGCATAGGACGAGCAGAGGAGAGCATTCGGCTGTAACGATGGATCATGGCTGCAGTGGTGGGCGCGAGCGATTTGACCGCTGCTGTGTGATGGTCAGAAGACGTGGAGCCATCGGCGTCGGCTGTGCCGTCTTGCAAATCTGGCCGGATTCGAGCACTGACCACCGAAGAGACGGAGGCGTTGCGCTGCAGCTCTGCCGATGTTGCTGTCGGTGCTGCCGACTTGTCCGTCGATTGCCCGCCGAAGAGCCGATGCTCGAAGGTGGCGTCATACTGCCTCTCTCGCTGCTGCGACAAAGCTCTGGCTGTCTCGCCGTGTGGCCCTTCCACCGTGAAGATAGGCTGCGAAGGAGTCGGTGCAGGTCCCGGTGTCTCCTCCGTGAGAATGGGCGCCGAAATGAAGCTTGCTTCGGTCGGCAGTTTGGGCGATTCGGTCTTCTTCCCGCCTCGGCGCGCCCAGAAGCTACCACCTTCCTTTGCCGCGGAAGATGGCGTCCTTCGCAAGCTGGATGCCTTTCGTCGCAGAGACGTGAACAACCCGATCTGCCTGCCATTAGCATCTTGCTCGTCCTTCGGCGCCGATGCGTAGAGAGGAACGTCCGAAGCTCCTGCAGCTGCCGCCGAAGAGGGCGGGCCTGCCGAGACGGCCATGGGATTGAACCCTTCCTGCATCTGCACAGGGCTCCCTGCTTGGGATAGACCGGGGAACGGGTGCAGCTTTTCATTGCCAATCAGCGAAGACAGATCCGCTGAGGGACGCTGCGAATGACCGCTGGAGGCGGGAGGTGGCGGGATCGATACGTGTTCGGTGAACCTGCTGCCATTTGCCGTATTGCTTCGCTCTAGCCTCGGAGCCGGTGGAGCGATTCGGGACGGCGTGTTTGCTCCACCAGGCCCGACATCCGCGCTCTTGGCATGGTTCGTCCGAGCGAGTACACCGAGCTTGTCCGCCATCCGATCGACCTTACGTAGGTAGGCGTCGTCGATATCTCCATCCACGTCGCTCACTTCGCTGATCGAACGGTTGCTTCCCTTATGAGAAAGCGACGACCCATTCGCGCGAGAGTCGGGCACCCTCAAGTTGTGTTCGTCATCCCCTCCCACCGACGAGCGAGATCGAGCGTCCAAGTCCATATCGGGAGCGTATTCGTTCACGAAATCCGATCCAAGCATCGCTTGAAGGCGTTCAGAAGGCTTGGCACGAGAGCTCGGAACCGACAGAAGCTCGAATTCCGAATCTCTCATATGTGGTGCCTCAGCATCGTGGCTTAATCGTCGCGAGCTGGGCCCTGCATCCCTGATTGCCTCATCCTCTGGGACCTCAATCAGAGGTGAGCCGATCGCAGGAGCACCGTTGTACGCTCTGGCTTCTTCGGACGATCTTAAACGTGTTTCCCTTTCGGTACGACCCTCGAGGCTTTCCCGGCTCAGAGGATCTGTGCCACTGCTGGCGATCGACATTGGCCAGTCGCCTCGCGTCTTGCGGGAGACGCTGTCGCCACGAGTGGTCATAGGGCTGAAGCCAACAGCTGGTGAGTCGGTCGACATGAGCGAGTTGGACAGGCGCAGTGGCAGATTGACTCCGCCGGGACTCGCGTTCATCCAGGGCGTTCTAGGCGTTCTGCGTGCCTCACCAAATTCGGTCTCGGCGCTGGGCGAAGGATCGCAGGGCACGGAGGCCATTCCACGCTGGAAGAGGCGTTGTGACGGAGGGGTTGTGGGAAAATCTGCACCGGATGCTTGCTGGGCATGCTTCGGTGTGCCCGCAACTGTTGCGAGTCCAAGACCTTGCACCGCAGCTACAGCGACTTTCGGAGATGGTGCATTCTGCAGCATTTGGCCGCCTTCTGCAGTTGAGCCGTTGCGTGGTACGGGCCCACCGTGATGGTCGTCTTGATCGCTGTCGTCTCCGTCGTCGTAGCCACCAGCTGCTGGCGAATAAAGCTGGTAGAAGGCGTCATCTTCCAACGATTCCTCATCCGTATAGGAGGCTGGGCTGGATAAAAGCTCTTGTGTTGTCGGGCGCTGGATGTGTAGCCGGTCGAGCGACGGAAGAAGCCTGGAGGCGCGATTAGAGGCTACAACATCCTTTTGCACTCCCGGCGACGGGCCCTCTCGACCCGCCTTCGGTGGTTCTTGGTCTGTGTTGAATTCGGGGGTTTCCGGTGCTTGCGATAGGACCGAGGCGAGCCCTAAACCAACAAGACCAGCACGACGTCTCTTCTGCGCATCACTGTCGAAATTGATGTTGAGACCTCCCTCGTCAGCGCCATTGTCGCTTCTAGTAGAGGCTGGATCGACGTTTCGTGCAGACGAGTGGATCGCTTCGGCTTCGACTGAGGAGAATCGCATAGACGGCGACGTCTCCAAGCCGAAGCTGTCCTCGTTGTTGAGGAGGGCCATAGTGCTTTCGCGATTGCGTTCCTGCATGTCGCGAGCGGATGCGTTAGTAATAGTGCTGTGTGCGTAGTCTGACGCGAGAGAGGCAGCCGACGACGAATTTTTCAAGCCTACCGACGGTGTCGGCTCTGGTGCCAGGGCAGCATACGTATGAGCGTCAATGGCGGCAGTACTGGCAGGGCTGAGAGCTAGTCGGAGAGCTGGCGCAGGTGGAAGTGACGCTTGCGAGAGGTGCGGAGGCACGGGAGACGATGGTGGTCGGATGACTACACCCACCGGGCTGATCGATTCGTCGACAGCTGGAGAGTTTGTGATCACCTGTGGTAGCCTCGGATGTTGGTATGAAACCTGTGAGTTGCTGGCGTAGTCTGCACCATCAGATTGGTCCGCGATTGGCTGCGGCGTCGGCGTAGCAGTTCCTCTGCCCCTCGTGCTCAACTTGCGCAGCATCTCCGTCCTCGCCATCTGACGCTGGGACTGTTGTCGCGATAGGCCCGGAACCGCCTCATCGGCCGTGTGATCGAGCGGCGGGGCAGGAACTGGACTCTCCTCCTCGGGCACATGAGCTTGAGCGGGATCAGCTGTGGGCAGCTTGAGCATACTCTGACGCTCAACGCGTCGCTGATGGATGCGCGAGATGCGATTGGATGCAGGGCCAGGAACCGCGAGAAAGACGCCTTGGACGAATTCGGCCTTTTTCTGTGCTTCTGCCAGGGCTGTGAGACCATTGACGGTGCGGCTCCTTCGAAGCGAAGAGCGGTACTTGATCGACTGGCGTTTCAATCTGGTCTCGTGCGCAGACTCATCGTCGGACGCCATGTCCGGCACGTCATCGTCTCGGCTCGAGATGGCAGGAGGGGAAGGTGTCGCAGCGCCTCGGCCGATGAGGGTTCCTTCGGGAGTACGGTCGTAGAATACGTCGGTGCCGCTATTGCCGAGGAGCTTCTCGAGAGCGTAAGCACGAGCAGCCTGACTGGCGGCGCTGGTGCTGGCGCTTCGCTGCAGGCCTGCGGATTCGCGTTCCAGCAGGATTCGCGCGCGAAGCTGCTCGAGAGAGGGCAAGGGAGAGCGGTTGAAAGGTCGCTGACTCGGTTTGTCCTGGAACAACGGGGAACGAGAGCGGTCGTGCGATTCGTCAGACGACAGCAACGCTCCGGGAATGGGCAGCAGCGAGGTCGAAGCGACAGCGTTGTCGGCGCCGTAAGGGTTCCTATCGTAGCTCGATCGTGACGGGAATTGATCCGAGGCGTTGTTGAGTGAAGGAGAGGGATGGGTGGACGCCGAGGGCGTCTGCTGAGCGGTGTTGAGGTCGTGAGATGTATCAGCCATTGATGTTGGTAGGCCTGTGCGACTGGATTCGGGCGCTGCAGTCTGTTGTGAAGGCTCCGCAGGCGCTTGCGAGGAAGATGCAAGATCGGTCTCTGGTTCCAAAGGAAACGCACCAGGAAGCGCAGGTGTAGCTGCTCTTGATCTGATCTCTCGGTGCGATGCGGCTCGCTTGAGCATGGCGATGGCGTTTGTGCGAGCCACCGAGCCCTGCCGCGTGAGATTTGGTGCAGCGTCGACCATGGTGGATGCAAAACACTGAGGAGCTCGCCCTAAGTGATGGCCTTGATACGCAGCCTGGTTTCGACGGTGCTAAGCGACAGCGCCAAAGTGCTTGTGCTCGCCGACGGTAGCCTTTCCACTGTCAGAAGCCTCTATGTCGCCAACAGCATGTTGAATAGCGGCGGTAGAAGCGGGTGAGGGGCGCGATGGTTACGGTTTCGCGAAGTGATTCGAGACGATCACGGACGAACAAAGCAATTCCCAGAAGGCTCGGTCGTGGTTGACTGTGACTGTGTGACGCTTGGATGGTGAGACGAGATGGTCGGAAGATGCGAAGAGACTGGACGCGCTGAGTTGTGATGCTGATTGAATCTATCGTGATGATGCCGAGAAAGTGTCGGAAAAGATGCGACGAATGTAAACGCCAAGGGTAGTTGAGCAACAGAACCCAAGGTGATGGTCGATGGCGCTTGCTGGTATGCTTTTGTGTCGACTATCGGCTGCTCAGACGCAGGTTCAGCTATTCTGCTTCCGACGATCTTGCCTGCGACGATGACAGTGCAGCGATTCAAGGGTTGAGTGTCGATGGATGCGAAGCCATTCGTCAAGAAACCAAGAGGGAAAGACCGAGCTCAGGGTCCTCTCTCTTGCTTTCTCTGAGCGACATGTGCGTGCGCCTCTTCCGAGAAAAATTCAAGGCTGCAAACGCGCCGAGAGATTTGGAGCATGCATAGCGGGCTGTGCTTTGTTCGCTGCGCCTTTGCCGCCGCGTGTGTCTCAGTCGCCGAGCTTTGTTTTCTTCCTGTCGGCACATGCTCAACAACGCGATTTCTTCGGCTTCGACGCTGCAGTCGCCCAGGTCGGCAAGGCCGAACTCCTTTTCGGCAACGCAAGCTACTCTGCTGCCTGACAAATACTCTCTTCGGTCCCGTCCAAGAACAATCGGGGCTATCCGCTCTTTCAGCTGCGAGATGCACGGTGTGACCAGCAACAACAGGACTGCTGAGCCTGCAGGAACGATGCGTCAATCTGTGCGAGAACAATTTTTGGACTCTTTTTAAGGTCCCCCTTTTCGCCGGAACTTTTTTTCATGGCGCATTTTCATGAGCGATACACTCACACTCGGGACCGTTACCATCAAAGCCTCACACTCAACTCACATTCGAAGCACCGGCACTAGACAAGAGTTGGAAGACGTATTTAGCATTGATCAAATCGGGCATGATCGTAGCGGGGAGAAGAACATCGACCGGTCGACACCAAGACTTCCAAGAGCGGACAACGACGCTTGGCCTCGTGACTAGAGGGTCAAAACGAAGACCTACCTTGGAAGTTTGACGCCGGAGTCGATCGCATCTTCCTGCTTCTACAGGTTCAATATACGGTATTTGTGCGTCGGTTGACTTCCATTAGCAAGCGCATGGAGGGGAGAGACGTTGGCGATCGCATCCATCCTTGCCTCCTCCGTATCAATGACACATGAGCCACTTGCTGCCTTCACCGCTCTACCACAAGCAGCGAGACATGACAAGCAACAGCGACGGTCGAACAGAGAGCGGCAGGATGCAGTCGATCGGGTGTGTTGGAGCCTTGGGGGAAAGAGATCGGAACGGACAGGAATCACGGGTATAAATGAATACTAGCGCATCACATCGGTATCAAGTTTTGTCGGTGCTGCGAAACGAAATCACTTGGTGATGTGTCCCGCCTCAAAGGCAGGGTTGATGGGCTGCGAAGCCTCGGTAGTGTTGTGTGCCGCGCCGTTGATCGCCGGCGCCGCCTTGGATGCCAACGACTCGTCGTGCGTGGCAGCAGCACCGGCAGCGCCAGCGCCGATCGCTGTAGCACCCGTGCCGGCTACGATGGCACCAGGCGCATGCTCGCCGTTCTGAGTCGAATATGCGCTCGCGGTAGCACCGGGCTGGCCGACGCCCTGCTGAGCAGCGTTCGACACGCTTGTCGTCTGACCGCTGTGGCCGGCACCGGCAAGGCCAGCGGCACCAGCAGCGCCAGCGAGACCAGCAGCACCAGCAGCACCAGCGGCGCCGGCAGCGCCAGCACCAGAGTTAGTGGGCGAAGGGCCGAGGTTCTGCGTCTTGGAGGAGACCGTGTTGCGAGGGTCCTTCTGGCCCGCAGCGACGATGCTGAAAGCAGGCGAATACCACTCCTTGTTGACGTGGCTGGGGTTGGCCTTGGCAGCGGCGTCCTTCTCGTCGATCTTCTGGATCCAGCCGTCGGGGTGGCCGAGGTTGGGGAGGATCGAGTTGCGCTTCGAAGTGGCCAGCTTGAACGAGCTGTCGTTCTTCTTGGCATCCTCAGGCTTCTCCTTCTGGAACGTGTCCTTGAAGGCATCGCCAATGCCCTTGCCCTCAATCTCCTTGTTGCGCTCGATGCGGTCGCGCAGCTCGACCAGCTGTGTGTCGAGGTCCTGGAGCGCGTTGCGGATGCCCTGCTCGGCAGCCTTGGAGATGGCCTTCTTGATGATGCCGGTGGCGAGCGGGCGCAGCACCTTGATGAGCGTGTCATGCTTCGAATCGCGGATGGCAAACTTGAGCTTGTCCACCTTGGCGACCACCTGCTTGACGGTGAAGATGTGACGGCTCTTCTTGCCACGAGGAGCGTTCTCGGCCTCGAGGTGCACGGTGACGGTCAAGCCCTTGCCACCGAGGAAGACGTCAGCGGTACCCTTCTCGTTGAGCTTGGGGAAGCCCTGCTTCTTCTTGAAGAAGAAGTGGACGTCGCGCATGTCGGTCTGGATCTGGTGGAGCGTGAGCTTGAACGAGTGCTGGTGCCTGTCGCCGAGCTTGTCAAACTGCGAAAGCTTGAAGTGGTTGCGCATATCCATCTCGACCTGCGAGGGCAGGATGTTGAGCAGGTCGATGGCAAGGTTCTCGATGACGAGGTCCACCTGGGGGTCGGTGTACTCGATACGGGGCAGCGGAACCAGGCCAACGTGGCTGAGCAGCTCGGGGAGGATGGGGTCGCGAATGTCGCTCCAGAGGTGGGGCTTGAAGGTGAGACCGCCATCGGCGTTGAGGAAGAGGTCCTTGGTGATCTGCTGGACGTTGTCGCCGAGCTTCTTGTTGAGAGGGTCGTTGCCCATGGCCTTGGCAAAGTGAGTGATCTCCCGGAAGAGGGCGTCCTTGTGGGGGACATACTTGCCCTGGCTGCGACCGTCGGCGGCGACGAAGAACTTCTTGCCGGACTCGGTGAGCTGCTTGGCCTGCGAGTTGGCCTCGTCCTTCATGATGTAGCCAGGCTCCTGGAGGCACTTGCGGATGTAGGTGTCCAGGCGGCTGAACCACTGCTTGAGCTCGGGGTCGTTGGCGACGTCGGTGTAGATCTGGTTGACGGCGTCGACGATGGGCTCGGTGGAAGCGCCGTTGGCAAAGCGCTCCAAGAGACGACGGAAGGTGGTCTCTGCGGTGGCGACGTTGCCCTCGGATCGGACGCTCTGGGCGCTCTGGGCGGACTGGTTGTAGACGTGGGTGGCATGTCCCTTGTACTGCTCGAAGAAGTTGAGGAAGTAGTCCATGGCGTCTTGGTAGTCCTTGTGGCGCTGGCACTCGACGACGATCTTCTTGAGACGGTAGTAGAACTGGTCGCGACGCTCCTTGGGGAACTTCTCCTTGAGGTACTCCTGAGCCTTGTCGGAGTGCTCCTTGGCGAGGTCCTTGTGCTTCTGGGGGATCCTGTCCGACAGAGCCTGGGCCTTGGCCTTGGCGACGTCGGCAACAGCGGCCTGGTTCTGCTCCTTGGAGGCGTTGGGGTCGACGGCGTCATTGAGGTCCTGAGCGTGGGCGGCCCCCTCGGATTTGGCCTTTT
This sequence comes from Pseudozyma hubeiensis SY62, assembly GCF_000403515.1. Taxonomy (NCBI): domain Eukaryota; kingdom Fungi; phylum Basidiomycota; class Ustilaginomycetes; order Ustilaginales; family Ustilaginaceae; genus Pseudozyma; species Pseudozyma hubeiensis. Next base: position 231,117 of record NW_012133833.1, read on the forward strand.
CGGCGGTGTCCTGGGCATCGGCCTTTGCCTGCTCCTTCTTCTGGAGCAGATCGGGGATGTCGTCGTGGAACTCGTTGTCGGGAGCGGGGTGGTCGACGCTGGCAAGCTTCTCCTCGTCGGGACGGGCGGCCTCGGCGGCCTTGGCGGCACCGTCTGCGAACATGTCGCGGCCAATGTAGCCGAAGTCCTGGACGAGCTTGCGGGCCTCACCGTTGCGGAGGAAGAGGGTGAGGAGGGTGCGGAAGGCCTCGCCGGCGGTCTCGCCGTCCTTCTTGGCGTCGGCGCCGGTCAAGGGGGACTTGACGTTGACATTGCTGGCGACATCAGCCTTGCGGGTGGCGTGGAGGAAGTTCTGGAACTCCTCGCCACCGTTCTTGTTGACGACAACCTGACGGGAAGTCTCGATGAGCTCGCGAAGGTCCTGGATGAGCTTCTTGCCGTCGGGCGAGAGCTTGTCGGTGTTGACGGGGCTGTTGGCAAGCGTGTACTTGAGCGTGTCGTCAATCTGGGCATTGTCGGGGTAGCGACCCTCGCGGAAGGCCTGGATGACGCCGAAGAAGCGCATCTTGCGGTCGACATCGGCAGCCTTCTGGTGCGAGGAAACGGCCGAGGTGACGGCGTTCGCGGAAGGGTTCTCAGAGACCTGAGAAACGGCGGTGGGGACGGTCGTCATGATTGGCAAATTCGACAGTTGGTGGACTCGAAATGTGGCTAGACAGGCAGAATCGGGGTCGACAGACTATCGATCGAAGATTGTGCGAGGTAGCGTCTGGTGAAGAGATGGAGCGATCGCAGGTGGACCGAGACAGGTATACGTGCGATGTGGTATGTACGGTCAAGTGGATGGAATGAACAGATAGTGGTAGGGTATCTGTGCAAACTGGTATCAATAGAAAACTGGTATGTGTGGTAGTATGAGGAGGAAGACCGGATGGCGAGGAGGGATGGCGAGCGATGCTATATACCCTGGCGAGAAGTTGAGTCGGACAAGGCGCTGCGAGCGTGGTACTGCCTGTGACTGTGACGTTTCCGTCGAGCCACGAGAAGATCGGAGAGAGGGTCTGGGCTGGAAGCGTGCTGAACGGTATGACGAGCCAAGGCATGGAATCCCAAAATGGCATCAGCTTTCAGCAAGGGCTTTCGCTCGAGTCGAGGCACGAGACCAGCGGGGCGGATCAGACTCACTCACTCATTCGTGCATCCAGAGGCGTGAGGCCCGGAATGAAAGGCGTGAGACGGCGTCTGAACAGTGTCAGCAGCTCACGTCGGTGAAAGGCGAATGAATGCGTCATTGGGCTGTCCGAAAAGTCAAATGGAGGAGCGAGCGGCCCCAGCCTGAGTGCCCTTTCCGGAATGGCTCCCTCTGTGCAGGGAGACTGAGTCCAGCCATCGCTGCATGGCTCTGTCACACGGACCAAGATGGCGTAGTGCATAACTTAACTGAAAGCATTGACAGGCGGAGACCGAGGTGGCCTTCCTTTGACCGTCAGCTGCATGGTCAGCCAGACAGAGTGGATGGAATTCCCAGAGACTGCCCGCCAGCCAACGCGTCAGAAGAAAAGGCGGAGTGTGCGTGTTCCCCATTTGGAGTTTCGCAGCAGCTGCAGCTGCAAAATTGCGACACGCACCGAAATGTGGAGGCGTCGGGATGAGTTGAGCAGAAACTCCTGCCTGTCTTTCAGCTGTCAGGCTCGCCGGGTGACTGCGTGACTGCGTGACTGCATAGTGTTTGCAGGCCGTGCGAGCCGGAAGATCGAGATGAGCAACTTCCACGTAACAGCTTGGAACACCGGATTTTGCAAAATTTCCAGCCCCCCTCCCATCCGCTGCACCGCTGCTGCGGCAGGGCCTGCTGCCCCTGCGGTTGCTCGCTCGCTTGCTTGCTCGCTCGTTCGCTAGCCCTGAAACACTCTGAATCATTGGGTCCACGACGATCAGGATCGTCCAGACCTGAGACATGACCGTGACCTGGCATCACGGGGTCCCGCTTCTGTCTCTTATTCACCCCTCCTTCAATCTGTCCACTCTGTCGGCTCGTGGTACACAATGCATCTCGATTCATCGCTGTGGATTCGCTTGGCAACATCACATCACGACGCATCGCACAAACAGGATCGACATCACATGGTTGCTAATGCGGACGCCACCGACGTGATGAGCCGCGGCCACGTTGCCATCCGATGCTTTCTGCAGCAACGCCGTGCAGATGGACAATGCGATGGTCGAGACCGTTTCCCGCTTCCATCGATGCCAATGTCATGCTGCACAATGTATTTTCGGCATGACGTGTCTGCAAAATGACGTTGTGACAGCTCGTGCGTTTTCAACGCCGCTCCAGCACCCACAGCTTGCACGCGTCGCCGAAGGCTCCTTCGAGGGTCTTCTATCGGCGATTCAACCTCTGGTGATTGCAACGCTTCCGATGCAATCAGACACAACCTTCGTGATCGACAACCCGAAGCCGTGGGTCGGTCAATTTTCCCATCCTTCTTCACCTAGTTGTGTACTGGCTTCGGCCCTCGAAGTATCCTATGCTCTGTGTATTTTTTTTTGAACCACACATGACCGAGCTACAAATCCTACAGAACTTCGGATCACGAAACGAGGCCAACAACGTACTCGCTTGGTCACGTCCAAACATAAACAAGCTCAAATTTCTGTACAGGCGTCCCTAAAAATAGAGTTCCATGAAACATGAACGTAAGTTGAACCTCACAGGCCTCTCGCACGTCTTCTCCGAACACCTCGATTCGATCAATGGAACATGCACGTGAAGCCGGTATAGACCAATTGTTCTATGAGATTTCGCAGATCAACCCTGACTCGTCGCCATCCTTTAGTATGTGCAGATCAACAGATTCCAGAGAACATGTTTGCTTTTTGCTCGTGTGTCTGTGAGCACCTCCTTGTGAAAGAGAAAAATGGATATGTCAACGCTCCAGTTCATCCTCTTCGAAATCGGGCAGCATAGAAGCATCTTCGTCCGTCGACAGATGCCTGTAACCACCATAGGCGCCTCTTGACCGGTTCATCCTGTTGCGCATGAAAGGGATCCTCTCCGAGGCAATCTCCTGCAACCTCGCCAACGCGGCACTAGCTGCGCCCAGCACAAACCTCGGCACCGAAGCCAGGTTCTGCACTAGTTCCGAATCTGGACCGTAGAGCCGATTCGAGCTGTCCGGCAATCGGATCCGTCCAGTCCCTCCAAATCCAGATCGACCCGATTGCTTCTTCGCCCACCAATACCCTACCAGTCCGGCCAGGCCAAAGGGACACAGGATGACCGTGGTCCACCAGAGAAATCCGTGACCGGCAAGGTTGTTGCTGCAGACGTGCCTGGCTCCTCGATCCAGTCTCGCTCCTCCCGAACACGTCGAGTACGGGATCTTGCGAACGTTGCTCCTCTCGTACCAGTATCCATCGCTCTCCGCCGCCCAACACTGACTCGCTACGTCCGTAAACAAGGGCAATGCGCCCGGATACAGTACGCACTTGCCACTCGCATCGCGATAGTGGTTGAACTCGCACTCGAAATCAGCCTCTGTACAGGAGCAGTTGCGGCTAACAGAGTGGGGTTGGACGATCTTCTCCCCGACGTAACAGTCGGCGCGTCGCTTGCGTCGGTAGTAGAACGTCTGTCGTCCAAACAGGCACTGCTCGGCGCGCTCCTCGCTGGGCGACCAGAGTTCGAAATCGTCCATCTCCGGCTTGGCGACGTTGAGCACGCATTTTCGCGATTCGAGAGCCGAAAAGTCAAGATAGACGGCTGCGCTCTTGACCGCTGAGCCGGACGGTGTGCCAAGCAGAATAAAGCGTCGATGCGTGTCTTCGGGTACGGTGAGGATCTGAGAGATGCGCATCTTTTCGCCGAACGCGTATGATTCCCAGGTGACGCCTTCGTTGAGAGAATAGAGCACCGTGTCGGTGGCCTGCTCGTCGTTGACGAGCACGATGATGGAGCCTTGGTCTCCGAACTCCCACTTGTGCGCGTCTTTGTGCACTTCCTCCCAGGTAAATCCGCCGTCTCGCGTCAAGAAGGTGTCCGAGTCGCGATAGGGGGCGAGCTTGCGACCGACATTGCCGACACCCATCATGAGTCCCACGGCGGAAGGGCTGCTATAGGTGTCTCGCGGGTCGTCGCGTTCGGTGAAGCCGTGCAGATGCAAGTCGCAACCCACCTTGTTGCATTCGTACGGCTGACCATAGACGTCACGGCTGGGCGGTACCAGCGACTTCCATCGACCACCGTCGTTGTGCGTGATGCGTGTGACCAGATCCTTCTGCCTCGACACCGAGGCGTCATCTGGATTGCTGACGACGTTGACGATCGCCACGCCGTCCAATCCGAGCATCTTTTCGAAATCAACGAAACCCTTGTCGTTGCGGTTGACAAAGTCGAGCGACTGGGCGTAAAACGTGCCGTTCGAGTTGCTCTTAAGCAGGGTTCCCCACTCTGATCCAGTCTCGGAGTGCGTGGTGAAATGCAAAAAGATGGCGTCGGTGACCGAGTCGAGCACCGTGTAGGCGCGCGTACCCAGCTCCATGCCTGGTGGGAAGTGAATCTCTGCAAAGTCGCGACCGTTGAGCGAGACCTGCAACTTGAGACTTGGGGTCGAAGAGGTCATCACGTACTCTGCCGCAACCAGGTACTGCTCAAAGACGGCGAATCCGACAATGGCATCAAACACGCGAGCGCGTTTGCGATAGAAATCATCGCCACGGATCAGCTGAAGCTTGTTGGCGGCGGTAAAGTCGCGCTGGTTGCCCTGCTTGACCTGATAGCTCTCGCAAAAGATGGTGCGCGCATCCATCTTGAGCTTCTTGTCGCGCGCCCAGGAGCATGTGCGCACGTACGAATCGATCCTTTCCCACTTGGCGCCGTTGCTGTCCGAGTACCAAGCCTCGGCGTGGCATTGCTTGGCGGGGGAAGAGATGCAGTCGCGGCTACCCGTCCAGATGAGCCAATCCGATTTATCTGGGTGAAAGTCGAGAATTCCGATCCCCAAGCCGTTCGCCGGGAGCGGTGCCGAGAACCAGTTCCAGCTGGCGCCTTGGTCGGTGGTGTAGTAGACGCGTTGACCTGCGGTGATGAGGTATCCGCGTTTGGGGTCGTAGGCATGGAGCGCCATGGTGAGGAACTTGTCCTCTGCGGATGACGGTGCGCCGTCGCCGCCGAGCTGTTTCCAGGAGTAGCCATCGTTGAGCGACTGGAAGACGGTGCCGTCCGCGAGCTGAACGAGCACACTCGATGACTCTGGAAAGTACATCTTGTCCACCACGAGCGAAGGGAAGGTGAAGGACTTGTGCAACACCTTGCCTTCCTGCGGCACATTCTTGCCACCGCACGATTTCTGCGTCTTTTCGTCCTTGCGTATGCCCTTGCCGGCATCGCACGTGTTACCTGGCACTTTGCGGTATCCGGAAGAGCCTAAATAGGTATCAGTAGGCTTGGCGCAAGCACCTTCGGGGATGTGCTCGTTGCCCGTCGCCACACAATCGCCCTGCCTGCCGCGGATGAAGCCAAAGTCGCACTCGTAGTCGGCATCGGTGCAGGGACACGGATCCTCTTTGCCCTCCGGGTCGTGGAACTTGTCCTGGATGAAGCAGTCGGCATCTGGCTTTCTGCGCTTGTACCATTGCTTATGACCCATTAGACAGCTTCCTTCCTGAGCAGCTTGCACGTACCACCTTTCCATGTCGGACTCCTTGCACTTGCTCTTCTTCATCTCTGCAAAATCGAGGAAGATGGCGACATTGCGGTCCTTGCCGTCCGCCTGATTCCTGGTCTGACTGCCGACGAGGAGGAACTTGAGCGACGTGCTGTCTGGAATCGTGGTGAGCACTTTGGCCCTCATCTTGAGGCCCAAGCTGAGCTTGTTCCAGGACTTGCCAAAGTTGGTCGAGTAGGAAACGTGGTCGGTGACATCTTCGTCATCGACAATGACGAGCACGGAGCCTTGGTCGCCAAACTCGTACTTGTGTGCATCGCGCGAGACCATTCTCCACGTACGGCCAGCGTCGGTGCTGAGGAAGGTGTCGCATTCGTCATAGTCCTTCAAACCTCTGCCGATGGTTCCGACGCCCATGACAAAGCCAGGTGCAACCGAGGAGAAGAGCTTGCCGACATTGGTCTTGCCCGATACAGACCAGAGGTGGAGTGCGCAATTCTTAACGTCGGCGGGATCGCAGTCGATGCGTTTGCCCTTGTCGTCCTCTGTGGGCGGCTTAAGAGTGTGCCAACTGCTGCCGTCGTCGAAAGTGATCATGGACCGCACATCTCCTTCGCCGTCCGACAGCACATTGGCGATACCGACTCCGTCGATCTTGACGAGGTGCTCAAAATCGACCAACCCTTGCGGTGTGCGGCGCGTGCCGCGGAGCGATTCCACGAATTGCGTGCCTGTGCTGTCGCTGGTGAAGAGGATACCCGTGTTGTCGTAGACCGAGTCAACGACGTCGACCATGATGGAGTGCGAGGTGCTGTCGACCACCGTGTATGCATTCTCGCGGAGCTCTGAGCCGTGTGGGAACTTGGCCTTTTCCCATTTGACGCCGTCTCTTGTGACGAAAAGCGCCATCTCGGTGCCTGCTTTTGATGATCCACCCTGCGAGTCGCGCAACGCTGTCACGAGGAACCTCTTGGAGGGTCCGAGTCCGGCAAACTGCCTCGCGTTGCGACCCATGTCGAGCTCGACCATCTTCTTGGTCTTGAAGAAGTCGTCCGATTGGAAGAGCCTCGTTGATCCGCTGGCCCCCCCGGGTATCGTGGCCCGTCTCTGTTCTTGAGCGTCCTCCCAAGCGATGCAAAAGATGCGCTTGAGTGCATCGGGACTGGTTTCCATCTCGGGCGTTGCTTTAGCCCAATTGCAGTGCATGACGAATTCGAGCAATTTGGGCGGATTGGTGGCGAAGGCGTCGGTGGTGTAGTACGCCTCGTCGTGACAGATCCTGCCTCCCCATGGCGTCCACATAGAACACTTTTTGCCAGTAAAGATGATCCAATCCCAGTGCTTTTCGTCTGCATGGAACTCCATGGGTGGCCCTGCGCGTGTGGCGGGAGATTCGGGCGTGAGGAACTCTTGCCATGTCTTGCCGCGATCTGTGGAGCGCCAATGCATCGTATCGCGTGAAAGAATGAAGGCTTGCTTCTTGTCGTATGGGTGGGGCACCAGCATGGCTGCCTTGCCAGAGGAGGAGCCGGAGACGGGTGACCAGGTCTTGCCTTCATCTTCGGAGCGATAGACGATGCCTGCGGTGGCATCGTGGTAGAGTGCAACGGTGCTATCATCGAAATAGCTGATTTTGGAGGGAAGATGGGCAAAGCGGGACACTTTGACACCTGGGTCTGCTGCGCTAGCTAGAGAGGGGAGCAAGAGAAGCGCTGAGATTAGTGAGGCAAAAAGGAGCGGCAACAGTCGCCTCATGCTGCGCCGAGAAGTTATTCGCACCATGGCAGGGTCAACACCGGCTGCCCACCGAAGCCGTCGGGAAGCTTTGGTATCCAGCGACGCTCGGGTGAGGTGACGACTAGCTGACGAGTCTGGTACAGTCCGAGTCGGTACCGAGGCAAGCTGACCTAGCACTCGTTCTGCTAGGTGCGGTTGTATCCGACGACAGCGTCGGCTCGGCAGTTCCGTTGCGGTTCGCCAGCTCGTTCCGAGGTGATACAGGTTGCTGGAACTCTTTGGAACAGCTTCGTTAGCGGATCGCTGTGTGTAGCGAGTTGAAAGGATCAAAGTACGTTCGGATGAAGCGAAAGAGTGACGGAGAGTTGCGGAGAAAGGGCCAGCAAGGCCTTTCGGGATGCGGATAACATTACGAACGCAAGGGAGGCGCGTCCACGCGGTCTTCTCAACATGTCTGGATGCTCCCCTTCTTGCGTGTTAAATTGAGGACGAGAATCACAGCCACCACGTATCCCCTCCGATCCGTCCAAGGTGATGCATACAAGTCTTACTAATACAGATGACCTCTACGAGAGCACACATACATCTGCACACACGTGCACATGCACATGCACACAAGGAGCGGAAGCATCGAGTACGACATCATTAAAGGGCCTTTCTGCGATTTGTTAGAATGTGTTGTTACATATTCCATAAGCAACAAGTACACTGTACAGCACATGCAATGAACAGGTGGTTCCAACGGCTGGGTCGATGAACGAATCGAGGACGGTCGCCGAAGTCTTGTTCGTGAAAGCTGGAATGGGGTTTTTTGGTGTCTTCTTGCGTAACAGCTGTCGCATGGCGTGAATGGTACGACGAGCTGAGGAAGAACAATGGAAGCAAGTCTTGACGAAAGCCGTGCGTTGAAGGAGAAATGCGGGGCAGCGAAACACTAGAAATACAGTCGCATCAAGCGCGGGGGTCGGATGGGGGAACACCGCCTCGAGGCGGAGTGAATTGAACGATGCACAACAAGTCAATGCGTTCGACGCGGTGGCAACCGTAGCTCAAAAGGAGCGGAGCCCATCGGCTGCGTCGGATCGAAGGGCGCAGGCCTTACAAGTTTCTCTTGGTCTTGCTCTTGAACGGCCTGGTTTGGTTTGCGATCGGCGCCTTGTGGTAGAGGTAGCCATGCTGAGCTCGGATCCAACCTGCTGGGATCAGCCACGACACCGCTGCCGTACAGAGGCGGCGTCTCTTCGTCGGTCGACGCCGCCGATTTCGATGCAGAAGCTGCAAGACCTGGCCGCGATAATGCGCTGCTGCTGTGGCTCAGGAGCTCGGGCGTTGCCGAACTGTCATACGAGCCACGCAGCGGCGTCACCGCTGCTTTCACGTTTGGGCCAGCTGAGGAGCCGGCATAGAAGGCATTGGAGGCTGCGTTAGCGTCTGCAGATGTATGAGTTGGCATAGGCGAGGCAGAGCTTGCATGCAGAGTCTGTCCAAGACCCGCGGCGCGCAAGGTGAGGTGATTCGACGCGCCGCCCGCCTCGTTATTGGCAGTCGTGTCCGCACCAGGGCCCGTCGGATCGCTAGAAGCCATGTGGGCGACAGATGATGGGGCATACGTCACTTCACTGTACATGGGAGCCGGATATCGCTGCAAGGCTGGCTCCGCGGTCCTCGTCTGGAAAGCGGGCGTGACGGATGGATCCTGTTGATTCTCCAGTGGAGAGCTGGACGACATGGTGTCGAATACTGGTGGCGGTGTCGCGACGTACCCAAGCATGTCGGCGTGAAAGTAATGCGGTACAAGCGTCGATGAGGACGTCACGGGTCGTTGGATCGTCGAGTTGCTGGTGCTTCGTGGGAGCACGTCGGAGAAGCTGAATCGCCTCCCGCCTGGCGTTATGATGGTGCCGCCAGGGGTCAGACCAAATCCGGGCGTGGCGGGCGAGACAAAGATGGGTAGGCGATCGTCGCTGGGCATACTGATGGACATGTCGGCGATCGCCCCAGCCTTGTTTGTGTTGGCTGCTGCATCGTTGCTGCGTGGATTTTGGTCAGCAACGCCGGTATTTGGCTGCGGCATAGCAGGAACAGATTTTGTCGAGCCCATGATGTGCATCGGCGCGCCTTCTACGACGTGCTGCATGGCGGATCCAGACATGAAGGACGGGCTGATATGCATTGGCTGAAAAGCTGCTTGTGTAGAGACGAGCCCTGATCCAGCCTGAGTCTGGCTCTTTCGACGAAGGGTGGCATTGACAGTTTGTTTGGCAGTGGATGCGTTGGCAATGCCGTATCCTGAGCCGAGACTCGAAGTGCATGCCAAAAGATTCGACGGGTGGAGTTGTTTGTTGGAGGACGACGAGGACATCTGTCCCGCCTTTCGTTTCATGCTACCGCCGCCGCCGCCTTTGGCGTTGCTGCTGGCACTGCTGGTGCTTTGTCGATCCGCCGCACCTGGACGGTTCGAACCACTGGAGCCATTGAAGTCGTCAGCGGCGCCATCAGCGCTCGTCATGTCCATGTCATCATTTTCGTCATCGTCATCATTGTCGTCCGAGTCTCTGTCGAGATCGAGATAATTTTGGGGACCTTTCCTTTCGGCGACGCCATCGTATTCGGTGTACCGGAGGAGAAGCAGATCTATGTCGGTGGAACAAAACTCGGCGAGCTTGCCATTGTGACCAAAGACGATCACAGCGACCTGCGAGTCGGTCAAGACAGCAAGCTCATGCGCCTTTTTGAACAGGCCAGCCTTACGTTTGAGATAGGTGACAGATCGATTGCGGTCCTCCTTGATGGGCTGGATCTTGATCTTTTTGCGACCCATGCTGTGGAGTGCGCGTGTGTTTTTCACTTCCCGATCAGGTTTGGCGGCAGGTGTATGATGGCCTCGTGGTCCAGGGGGAGGTGAAAGGGACGCTGTGATGGCACAATGCGTGGATCAGATCAAAGTCGACACCAGGACTCCTGAGTTATCAACGACGGATCAGCTCAAGACGTGCGCTGGTCGTCAAGTGCGCTATCAGCGAGTCAGGTTGCACGTAGGCGTCGAAAAAAAAGGGAGCCGAAGAGGTTGAGCGGTGGTCATATGCTGAAAGCCAGCATCGGTCGACCAAGGTAGCCGATAACGTAGGTGCAGAGTAGAAACTGGTGCTGACAGCGACACACTGCCAATCGAATCAGAGAGCGATCGGAAGCTGTTGGCTGTCCTCGCAGTTCGACGCTGTGGCTGTCAGCTTGCGGCGGCAGACAGAGAACAAGACAAGTCGAGAGCTAAAACTGGGATTCGAGGGGGGAAAGGATGCGAAGCAGTTGAAGATCAGAAAGCAGGGAGCGGGTAAGGGATAGGGAGCAGGAAGAACAGGAGGAAAGAAGAAGGGATCAGTGGAAGGGTCGAGAGGAGTGCGATACAGAATCGCAGCGAGGTGCGAGAAGCGGGGGTTGGCGGCGAATGGTTAAGGTGTCAACGTGTGACGGACAAACAGGCACGACGCATAAGAGCCGAGAGTGTGAAAAATCCATAAATAGAATGAAATGGCGTTGTCGGGTATGCGTCCGCTACGGCAAGCCGAGCCAAGACGAGCTTTGCTTCGATTCGCCTGCCGACGCAACCATTATTGCCGAAGCCATCGACAAGAGCACGAAATGGCAAACTCGGCGAAAATGCCATTTTGCAATTGACCGACGAGGTTTGAATGAGCTCGCTCTTGCCCTACCGTGAGTACATCTGCACACCAGTGGCTCTTGTGCACCACCTGAGTTGGAGCAAATCAGTCATGAAGATACAGGATAGCCATAGATGAGACTTCCAATTTCAATGCCGGGAGTGCCTTGGAGGCAGTCAGTGGCAGCAGCCGGTTGGAGGTCTTCCGGAGTGTCGTAACAAGACACGGAACGGAAGATCGGATAAGTTGCCTGCTGCCGGCAGAGCAGACCTGGTCGATTCTCAACTACACTCGTACAGCACCCCAAAATCAGCGGTTTTTTTATGCTATACTGCGAAACGAACATGCAGTCGTGAGCCATACAGGGCAAAGAGAGGCATGTCAACGGATCCCTGCCAAAGACTCCGTGTTGAAAAGACTTGGTGGAGCGGGGCCGATTGGCAGGGGTTCGATCCTCGGAGCCCGGATTTGCGTTGACGTCAGCTCACCGCAAGGTCACTGGAGCCGAGTGTTAGAGTTTCCGTTTGATGGGCGGATCTGGCCGAAAAGAAAGGGTTCGTTGAATTCTGGTCGGTGACATCTTTTTGTGCTCTCGTTTGGCGGCTGCTGCAACAGCCTGCAAGAAAGACACCGAAGCCTTGTCGAGCTCTTGCCAGCGCAGCACTGCAGCGCACCACCGCACCACGCCGTAGTCGCATGCTTTGATTGCATGCTTACCACCTCAACGCAAAGCGCTCGGCCCTGTACCTCTGCGAGGAAGCCGACAGCGGCGAGGCTTGGGCTCAACTGCAGGTCGTTGATAGGTTGTTAGCCTCCACCGCAACCGTGTGGTCAAAGCAGGAGGCGCTGAGCAGATGACACCTCGCCTCGCTGTCTCCTCTCGCTAGGATTTACCTGCTCTGAACCACGTCGACCTTGTCAGCATACGCTATGGAGCAGCCTCTTGCAAGGTCGATGAGGCGCCCTTTTGAGACCATCAAGGTTCCTGCTCAGCTGCTGGGCGGCTGAGGCGTTTGTGTCTGTCTCTCCCAAGGTGATCCTTATGATATCAGAGGACCGGACCCCTGGAAATTTTTCAAGGTTGTGTGCATGTGCATTGATCTGCACGGTGGCAGAGTCTTGCTTTGACGACAAACCTTCTTTTTAAATATTAATAAATAAATTTGTTTACAGTCTCTCTTTTTATTCATCGGTGTGCCTGGCTGTGCTGCTGCAGCCTGCCAAATTTGACCTTCGAATGTGATCTCTGCGAAATGAGGGGCATACAGCGCACACACACCGCAAGTCTTGGCTGCAGCATGTTGGACTTTCTCGTCTCTATCACACCACGATCATACACGCACGCCTCGTCCTTCCCTTCCATCACCTTCGGCCAGAGGAGTGGTGCAAGGTTTGTCAGACGACTGTTCCTTCCCGGCAGGCATACTGTACACTGCACCTTGTTTCATCCTCTACCATCGATCGGCACAACCGACGACTCGACGACAACATTGCGGAGCTTTGCGAAATTTCGTCGTTCGATGCGGACGTTTGAGAGGACGCTCTAGCTGGACTGGCCTCTCAGACACGGCCCTGACTCTCACTCATCGGACTGTTCCGATACGCTCGATACCTTCGCCAAGATGACTTCGCTCCCTTACAAGACAGCTGAGCAGATGGACATGGCGGACATCCCGCTCGCCAACATACAGAGTCCCCAGCAGCAGCGAACCGCACGCAATCCGCTCGAAGACTCGTTGAGCAGTGCTCCTCCAGCTCATTTCCTCCATCACCATCGTGAGGATGATCCAAATTACTTTCAAGGCATCGACGCCGGCAATCAGCCCGGCTACGATCAGGTGCGCAACGACAATGCCAGCGCCAGCGGTAGCGGCAGCAACGGCGACTCCTCCAATGCAACAAAGAACGGCTGGAACGCTAACCACGACACCCTCGTCGAGCGTATCCAGCGTCCCAACAAGATTGGCCTGCCAGCGCAACACGACCTGTTCGAGCCGCCCCACGCTCCTTTTGCCAGTACAGATGGTCTGAAAAATCGGCACAGTCGCGCTAGCTCGGTTGCCAGCTCTGCGGATGACTCCGAGGACTTTGACTGGGATACTTCCAGTGATGACGACGACGACGCCGATCAGAAGCGTGGCGGTAAAGGCGCAAAGATCACACGCGCAAAGCGCGGACGCAAAGTGTATCTCGCCTGCCTTCGCCTTGCCCGTCCCGTCCGCATCTTCCTCGTTGCTCTGATCGGAACGGCCATCTGCCTTGTGCCCTTCATTGTAGTCACTGCCACCAACAACACTTCGGCCGCGCGTGCACAGATTGTCGTGTGGAGCATCTGGATCGCCATCATCTGGGCTGCCAGTTGTGGCACTTTCCTCATCATAGATTGGATCCCGCCCCTCGCGCTTCGGCTCGTCATTGCCGTTTATGGCAAGGCGCCCGAGATCGTCAAGACGTACATTGAGGCTTTCATGGCCACCACTCTCTACTTCAAGTTGGTCCTCTGCATCACCTGGGCCTGGATCAGTCTCGGCGGTGTCTTGGCCATCCAGTACTCGTCCAGCTCCCGCCCCGATTACTGGCGGACCATCTTCAAGGTCATCCGTTCTCTCTTTGCCACTAGCTTCATCTTGCTCGTCGAAAAGGTCGCGCTACAATTTGTCGCCATCAACTTCCACAAGACGGCCGTCAAAGATCGTCTCGAGCAGAATCAGAAGGCACTCAAGGCGCTCGACAAGCTGCACGAGTCCAAGTACCTCATGCAAAAGCGTCGTTTCAACCCTATGCGCAGCCGTCCCGCCTCGCCCGGCTACAAACAGGCCTATGGTGGTCAGCACGCTGCCAAGCAGTCCCGCGACGGTCTCGGTGGCTACTTTGCAACCTCCCAGCAGTCCGACGCAAACGGAGAGAAGCAAGCCGACGGTCAGCATCATACCACCCACCACCATCCTCACATGCATCTGCATCGTCACGACGGCACGCGCACGCCCACGGAGCACGAGACACAGAAGCGCGAGCGCAAGACCAACGTTGCCGCCCAGATCAGCGACGCCATCGCCATGGCCACCATGAAGGACAGTAAGCTGTACAAGGGTAGCCAGATCGGCTCGCAGCGCTCTGCACGCAAGCTCGCCAAGCTGCTCTTCACCAACCTCTCGGACCACAAGTCGACGCTCGTAGCCGAAGATTTTGTGCCCTACTTCAAGAGCGAAGAAGAGGCGCGCGAGGCCTTCAACCTCTTCGACGCGGACCGCAACGGCGACATCAGCAAAGAGGAGATGCGCGAGGCAGTGCAGCGCATCTATCGCGAGAGGCGGTCCCTCTCTACCTCGCTCAAGGACATGTCGTCGGCCATCTCGAAGCTGGATGGTGTGCTCATGTTCATTGGTCTCATCATCGTTGTCTTCATCTGGCTGCTCATTTTCAACGGTGACTCGACCGTGTCCAACATCGTGCCGCTGTCCACCTTTGTCGTCGGCTTCTCCTTCATCTTTGGCAATTCGGCCAAGAACATCTTCGAGAGCATGATCTTCATCTTTGCCACCCATCCGTACGATGTCGGCGACCTGGTCTGCATCGACGAGGAGTGGATGTTCGTCAAGGAGTTCGGCTTGCTCTCCACCACCTTTAGGACGACGGTGAATGCCGAGATTGTGGCGCCCAACGCGATGCTGGCCACCCAGAAGTACATCTACAACTCGCGTCGCAGCGGTGCTCAATGGGAATTTACGCTGATCCAGGTCGGCTTCGAGACGTCGCTCGAGACGTTGGAGCAGCTCCGCACCAAGCTGCGCGCCTGGACCAAGGAGAATGATCGCGACTTTGGCGGTCCGTTAGATCTCAACTTCAACAGCATTACGCAACAGAATGCGATCGAACTCATCGTTGCTTTCGAGCACAAGAGTAATTGGCAGGACTGGGGCGCGAGGTGGGAGCGCAGGACCAAGCTCATGAGGCGCATCAAGACGGCTTGCGAGGAGTTGGGCATTGTCTACTCGATGCCTCCTCAGCCGATCACGTTCCAGCCCAAGTCGGGTCCCTCGCCGTTCAAGTTTGGCAACATCACTGGCTTCCAGCAGCAGCAGCAGCAACAGCAACCACAACAGCAACAGCAGTCGGCATTCTGAAGTGGTCGCACGCGACATTTCTACTTGGCTGGACCAGCGTCGTCTCTGATTGCACCTGCATCGCATCACCTTCGTACTCACAGCATACTCACAGAACAATCATCACGTCTCAGAAATCCAAGAATAGGTTCTACAGCGTTTTGGTGTTTCGAGATTGATTCCTTATCTGAATTGCAGGAGCTGTTGAGCAGACGAGGAAATTACATGTATCGAACAGGGGCTGGAATGGGCGTAGTGAGCGTAGGAGGGGAGTGGAGATGGTCAGGGCAAGGAAGGAGAACAAAGGGCAGTAGATGATCTGATGGTACATTTGGTTTCTGTTTTTTCTTTTTGGCTTTGATTGTTCATTCTGCGTACTGAACGCTGTCTTCCTGGCCTTCGTACGCACCAGCCTCGTAACCCTGTTCCGGGAGTTCCTCCTGGTACTCCCCCTCGTACTCCTCCTCACCCACGTCGTCGACGCCTGCGGTCTCGTACTGCTGGTACTCTGCGATGAGATCCATGAGATTCGATTCCGCTTCGGTGAATTCCATCTCGTCCATTCCTTCGCCCGTGTACCAATGCAAGAAGGCTTTCCTCCTGAACATGAGGCTGAATTGATCGTGGGTGCGCTTGAACAGCTCCTGGATGGATGTGGTGTTGGCGATGAACGTGGCCGACATTTTGAGGTTGGGTGGGGGTGTGTCGCAGAGACTGGTGAGGACGTTGTTGGGGATCCATTCGACGAAACCGGACGGGTTCTTTTCGCGAAGGTTGTACATTTCGTTTTCGACGTCTCGTGCATTCACCTTTCCTCGGAAGATGGCTGCTACGGTGAGATACTTTCCGTGACGCGGGTCGATGGCAGCCATGATGTTCTTGGGATCGTACCCCTGTGCGATGAGTTCGGATGTCTTGAGCGATTGGTAGGCCTTGGATCCGGGTGCTACGAGGGGCGCGAAACCGGTGGTGAAGAAGTGCAGTCGAGGGAAGGGTACGAGGTTGACACCCATCTTGCGAAGATCCGAGTTGAGCTGTCCGGGGAAACGCAGCGTGGTGGAGCAGCCCGACATGGCAAAGGAGATGATCGAGTTGAGGTCGGCATAGGTGGGGCTCTTGGTGCGAAGCGTTCGTTGGCAGATGTCGTACAGCGCTTCGTTGTCGAGACAGAAGGTCATGTCCGAGTTTTCCACGAGCTGGTGGAAGGAGAGCGTAGCATTGTACGGTTCGACGACGGTATCTGAAACCTTGGGGGAAGGCAGGACGGACCAAGTGGCAAGCATTCGATCGGGGAACTCCTCGCGCAGCTTGGTGAGAAGGTTGGTGCCGAGACCCGAACCGGTACCACCGCCAAGCGAGTGGACCAGCTGGAATCCTTGAAGCATATCGGCCTTTTCGGCTTCCTTGCGCGCTACGTCGAGGACCTGGTCGAGCAACTCGGCACCTTCGGTGTAGTATCCTTTTGAGAAGTTGTTGCCTGCTCCGGACTCGCCGTTGATGTAGTTGTCCGGGCGGAAGAGCTTACCGAGGGGACCGGATCGGATGGTGTCCATGGTACCGGGCTCCAGGTCGACTTGGATGGATCGAGGCACGAACTTGCCCTCTTGACCAGAGGGCTCGAAGAAGACGCCTACCTTGGAGAGTTGCTCCGCTTCATTGTTGCCAACGTATCGCTGTGTCGTGAACACGCAAGAAATTGTAGAGGTGTATCAGTATCCGAAACGGTTGTTGCACTGCTGTTTCCCGGTCCGTCTGCGCTGCTACATACACCATCGCCGTCAAGACCGTGTTCGTTAAGGATCCCCTGCCAGAAGGCCGACGAGATCTGGTTACCTGCCTGACCAACGGCGAATCTGTTGATATTCCGGTTCGAAAAGCACAGAGTGATGCATGTCAGTGACTCTCCGCCATTGTCCAGCCCTTTCACTGCATCGAATTAACCTACGTGATGAGTTCGCGCATGATGTGAGTGTAGGTATGCGTGAAAAGGGGTGGAAGGATGTTGGCAGAGATGATGATCCTAGCGCACGAATCGGTAGGAATCTTGTGTCGAAAAAGAGTGTGTGTTTCTCTCTCTCTCTCTCGCCCTTCGCGTCCGTGTGGTGGTGGGTCGTCCTTTGTGCAGTTTGCGAGTCTCTTATTTTCCCCGATCTGAATCTGATTTTGAGGACATATCGAAACAAGATCAACACACACGCACAGTTTGCACACGCGTTTGGCACATGCTGCGCGTCTCGCCCGGTAGCTTATCTTTTTTTTTGGAGTTGGCTTCGGGTCACGCTCGCCTCGCACGGACACGGTGCAGACGAAAAAGATCAGATACATATGCTGTTGAAAATGTAACAGCGATGAAATTCTGCCCTTGGCGAGGGAGCGCCTCATGTCGACTTGTTGATGAGCTATCCTCGCTGGGCGCGACACTCTACTACGGTGCTGGGTGTTACACGACACATACAGTACAGTGGATCTGCACAGTGGATCTGCCACCCTTCTTTCAAAGATTGGCGAAATTGGGAAAGATGAAACGTCCATCCGGTAACAGCCGTTCCAGGCTGTACTTGGTCTCTGACGCGATCCCGTCTAACCAGTTCCATACGTTCAACCTGTCGCCAGATGGAAGGTAGACCAATCCGATAGGCTCAATTGGATGTCCCTCTTCGGCGATCAACATCATAATCACCTTCTCTTGCTGTGGCCTGCCTTCATGATCCTCTTCTACAACAGCGTAGGGCGATATGAGCAGACACGATCGATGCAGAGGGTAGCAGTGGTGGTAATCGATCATGTAGCGAGCGTCGCGCGAGTTGAGGCGCAAAAGGGAGCCGAGCACGACATTGTGGTTGATCGGCTCGATTCGAGCGATATAGTCTTTTGGCAGAAGAAGCATCTTCGCTACTCTACGAGCATTGCTGTGTGCAATCTCGAGGACTGCGAGCTCCTCCATCACATCGGAGGGGTAGATTGCGCCGTCATCGTCGTTGGTCCTCAATGAAGCCGCGACCCAGGTGGGAGTGAAAGTGAGAGCGCAAATGAGCGCGAAAGCTTTGCCATTGATCTGCATCTTCTTCTGGGGCGAGATGGGGATTGAAGTCTAATTGAAAGAATCAAGCTTTGACGAACCCGGTCACACCTTTTAAGTAGCATTGCGTCAAGCTTCGCCTGCTGACAGAATTACTAAACCAAGCAACGTTCCAGATTGCGATCGACGTTCCTGCCTGACAGCAGTCACAGACGTTCATCAAGGGTGTGAAATGGTCATAAGACCTGTAGGCCCCTAAACTCGTTATGAACGACATCGCATCGCACTGACTTGCTCTCTCCAGCCTCTCGCATGACCTCTAGGGCAGATGAAGGGCGAGCGGGCCGAAATGCCTGATCAAATCTCTTCTGTCGAAAGTCGCCTGCCGGTTCAATCGCTGCCATAGATCTCTCTTCTCGCCTAACATCAATCCTTCCGGAAAGTACGCTTCGCCAAGAAACCCTCCTTCTCTGTGCTTTCGGAGTCTGAGCATAGCAACGGCGAAGACCCTTCGATGCGTTCTCGGGTGATGAAAGCTGAAGGTCGAATACGCGACTACAGCGCCGAGGTACCTAGAATCTGGCCTCAGGAAAAACCGGCTAGATGAGCTGGCGACGTGCGATCGTGCTCGTTCGGCTGCCTCTTCCGTATAGCCGACAAGGGGGGAGAAGTAATCTGGCGGAACAGAGGCGTACCGTTCGAGACTTTCGACCGCATGTTGTGCTTCTTTGATCTCCTGAATCTGTTCAGCTATCTCTGGATTGACATCGTGGTCCAGCTGGCCGTCGAAGTCTGAACCTCGAGATGGAAAGGAGTTGAGTACCAGAATGCTGATAAGAAGTAAGGTAAGAGTGAAAATAAATCTTCGCATTGCCGTTCTGCTCTTTGATGTTGATAAAATGGTGCAAAGGCAAGTAGAGTCAATATCAACGTTAATGCAAAGAGTACAGGAGGAGAAACCCAATATGTAGAGCCTCGCACAGCAAGCGAGTACGATCGTCGGATCAGACGTAATTGGAACAATAGTAGAGCCGAATCATAGAAAAGTAGCTTGAGTTATGTGGCCGAGAGGTCAACCGGTCTATCCGAGCGATTAGACGGCTCACTCGTGTGATAGAGCTGCTTGCATCTGGTGCGACAGGGCGAGGGCGTCTGGGCAAGCAGAGCTCGCCTCCCACCTTTCATATGCCCTCTCCTGTATCTAGACTCTTCTTCTTCTCTTCCATCATCTTCTCATCGTCGCTAGGCTGGTCATCGCCTAGCGCACGATTTCTTCCCTCCCTGTAGACCCTCCCTTGTTCTTGCTCGCCTTTGCGCTCGTCCAGCCCCCTCTCCGGCGGGCAGGGAGCCTCATCGAGCTCTCAGGTCTCGCCACAGGCCTCAGCTGCAATCCATTTGTCTCACACTACTGTCTGCGAGTGATGCTCAGCCGGGACTTGCGTACTTCTTGCTACTACTTTACGGCGACCGAGATCCTTGTGAGAGCCTCGCGAAATTTCATCTGAAAGCAGCAACTTGGAGATTCACTGCGTGATGGGAGAGCTTCCATCTCGTTAATGCAGGTGGTTACCTAGGAGAAGTCGGTTGTCGGAGGTGCTTGATGCAGTGTGCCGTCTGGCAACATCACGAATATCCATCCTTGTCTCCAACGATACTCTGAATGAGACCGAACATGCAACAAGGCTGCTGCAGAAGGGACTCCTCGTCCGCACACGGACCCTCTGCTACACACTTTTCACAGTGTTCGTGCGAAACAAACTCGCCACGGGTGAGCTCGAGCAGCTCGTAAACTGTTCACAGCCTTGGTCACAGATGGCAATACAGGCTGGAAGACGAATTATTGCTCACTTTCAAGACGACAGTTGATTTCAGGAGATGTTTTGACTGGCCAACGAGAGCGTGAGTAATTAATTGGGTATGCACCGTGAGTGTGTCGAGCAGTCTGTTGGATCACTCCCGCGTTTCGACTTGCAGGAACCTTTACTAGCCCTGAAGAGTCCCATTGTGTGTCACACCGTCCTAGGGCAAGCCGAGGAAGCGGACATCACCGAATCTTTGACGAATATCCTCCGGCGTGACAGTAGCAACCCTATTGATGTACTCCCAAGCATTCTCTCGGCCACCCGGGAGAGGTTCTTCCCTGAAGCCGGTATGGATCATCGGATTGTATCTGTTCCGCGAGAAGTTGATCATCAGAAACCCCCGTTTGGGCTCCGTCTCTCCAGGTCTGACCACAGTCCAGGGTGTTGCGTAGATCTCGCCATATCCGAGTTCGGGCGCAACCCGGACGTAACGAGTGTCAGGATTTTGAATGTGGTTCTCGATCAGATTCGTGTAGTCTGGATGATAGCCAAAGACAGGTCGGATGTAGCCTCCGGGAAAATGTAGCTGGCTTTCCATGATATGGCGTGAGAAGTCAACCATCTCGCCGTGAACCTCCCTCAGGCGATCGATGGAAGGTTCCGGTGACGGCGGCCTGCTAGCAGGGATAGGTCGTGGAGGCGAACTCGTCTGGTCGCTTCTTTCACCGAAGCAGGCGACTGCACAAAACATGCACAGAGAGAGGAACTGCCAGATACGAATGC
The DNA here is from genome assembly GCF_000403515.1 of Pseudozyma hubeiensis SY62. Classification (NCBI taxonomy): domain Eukaryota; kingdom Fungi; phylum Basidiomycota; class Ustilaginomycetes; order Ustilaginales; family Ustilaginaceae; genus Pseudozyma; species Pseudozyma hubeiensis. The sequence continues at coordinate 251,889 of NW_012133833.1, forward strand.
TGATCATGCTGACTGTGTCGGTGGTGGAAGAGGATTTTCGAGATCGAGCCTGGAAGAATAAATGCTATCTTGTACCGGCAAGAATTTCAGCTGTTTGCATCTGACACGCCTCGAAAGACTAAGGTTCCGAAGTGTTGGTCATGACTGAAATCCCACTATGGTGACAGGCAAGCCCAACAAGACTCACGGACTTCATAGGGAGTCATAGTGCCCACCAACACCTCGCTGACTTTGCTCTTGTTGTTTCCGAATGGGCTCTCATGCCCACTCGGCGCTTTCACCGCATCAGATCGACCTCGCTTCCCTGGTGTCCTGACAACGCGGCTCACTTTGCAGCACCTTCATCGCGCTCGTGAGGCTCGGACGTAAACTTCAGAGTTCTGCCGAAAGGCGACAAGCCATTTTGGACAAGTGTCCCATCTGACAGCGGTAGCGCCTTTGTACTTGCGATTTCAGTCAGGCGGTTGAGAATTCTGGAGAGGTTACTTGCATTGCATACTCAAACAGCCAGATGTCAGCTGTACAGAGAGAACGTCGAGAAGCCCTCTGATCAGGGAAGCCTCGTTCACGTAGCAAGGCGGCTCCGAACGCCATGCCTTGCCGCCGTTCCGGAGCTCTGAACGACAATTCTGCTAGCCACGAGCATGTATCAAGAGCTGTCGAGGGTCCACGATCCTCAGAGGTCCATGCGCTGCCACCAAATTCGACAGATTCGATCTCGCCCTTCTTACCACCAAGCTGTAAAAGTCTACAACAGGTCCTCCATTCGACGCCGCCGAAGGTCCTTGAGCAAATCCGATCGGAACAACAGCGCCATGACCAGGGTAGAGGTGAAACAGCAGCAGGCCGCGGAGAAGAGCCTCGCTGTCTTCATGTTGCGCTGCTGCTGGAGAGACGAACAAGATGTGACCGTCGATGGAGGAAACCAAAAGAGGCAGCATTCTCGAGTCGAGATCATTGAAGTGAGCTGCTACGTGAGATGCCTGTCTAGGCAAGTAAGGGTAAGCCGGTCCTAGTGATCCTGTGGGAAGATGGAAATAGTGCTCGATTGTGGACAAGGTGTTGAGGAGCGCGTTCCGAACTTGAGTCTCTCTTCGCAGACCAGCTTCGATGGACGCAGCGAGCTGTTGAGCTTCGAGACTCTGGTATGGCTGCGGACGACGAGGAAGACGGTCACCGCGCCTCGCGGCCACGGGAGTGCAGCTGAAAACCCAGAAGGCGATACACCAGAGCTGAAACAAACGGTATCTTGGCAGCATTTCTAAATCGTAGCCAGAGCCGGTGGTTTCCAGCAAGCGCCGATGTATCTGGACCCCTTTTAGCTCTATTCAGCCTCGACATTAAGCCTCGATATCCGTTACCAATCTCTTAAGTGCCGGTTCGAAGCCGGCCCGCACAGCGAGTTTCGACTTCCTCGGGTCACGAGACCACAACTGAACCGGCATGCAAGCTGGATTTACAGATGGCTTCAACTCGGATGGCTGGGTAGGCAGGGTTGGCGGATGAAACCGTCTTGGCAGGGGGAAAACGAAGCTCGACTGATTGACTAAACATAGATGTCTCGTGAGGACGGCGAGGTCTTGCTCGGATATGCTTCATTCGCTTCTCACACCACAATCTCACTACATGCGTGGCGGATCACACAGTAAGGGCATTTCGAAAGCTTTCCCACGCCTCGGATCTTGAAAGCAGTTTTCGCAAGCCATTCGAAAGTCGTCTCAGAGAGCTGAAGATCTCCCAGGCGGAAGCAGCTGAGCGACACCGCAGAGGAATCAAGTCTACGGTACACAAAAGACCGGCAAAAGCCAAAATTTTCCGGCGAAAAACGGGCCCCGGACAAGGATGTCAGAGCAGCTGGTGCGGGTCCACCACTCGCATATCGCCATATTCATGCCGCAGAGTTTCCCAGCTGGCTCTCGCCCTGTGGAGGACGAGATCCATGAAATTGACATCGTCCCCTTCCTGAACTTCGGGACTTACTCTGGTATATCCGAGCGGCACGATCTTGCCTTCTGACGGATATAAGCGAAAGACGAGGAGATACTTGCGGAAGCCTGGTTCTCCGTTCGCCCGACTCGAGAGCACGGGAGAGGCGAACAGGATGTGGCCATCTGCGCTTGAGGTCAAAAGAGGAAACATTCTGGTGCTGCGATGCTGAAGAAGGCTGGTAACCCCGCTTCTATGACTTGGACGGGACAAGTAGGCAGGACCAAATGTACCTGGAGGCAGAAGATAGAATCTCTCGATCTCTGCCAAGGTTGCCTGGAAGATACGTGCAAGCTGTTGGTCTCTGAGCCTCGCAGCTTGTGCAGCAGCTCTTTGCACGTGTATAGCCGCACTGATCGGATCGGATTGCTGTCGATCTGGAAGTCGCTCAGCCTCCCTAGCTCCGACGAGCGAGCTGAAGAGCACGTGAATGATGAATAACAGATAGAGCTGTGCCTGCTTCGACATCATGGCGTTGCGAAAACATGACCTCGAAGCAGAGGTGATGCTTTCCAGACTCCTTGCCTCCTTCTTCTCCATTTCGGAACGACTCTTATGAGACCGGGCGAGAGAGCCCATTCAAAGAGGAAGCCGAGAAGGCGGACTCAGCATCGCTGCTCAGTGTACGGAAACGGCTGATTTGGCCATCTTCATAAGAGTACGGTTGAAGGCGCAGTTTGCCATCCTATACTCATCACTTTCACAAGCCAACCTGACGGTACGTCCAGAAGCTGTTGCCGCGTTGTGAGAATGTCTGTGTGAGAATGATCAGATGACCCAACAGGAAGTGGTTGCCCACCAACCTTGCTCCCCCACTCGACAGACGCCAAGCACTGCAAAACGCGGGAGTCAGCCAAGCTTAGTGGGCTTGGTCGGATGAAGTAGCGAAGCAGTGGCTGCGGAAGATCCCTCGTGACTAACCACTCGAAGCGCGAGGAGCAGCAAGTAGCTGACTCAATCACTAGCGATCAACCAGAAGATTGAACACAATACGGAGATACGACAGGAGGGAAATGTCACCTTCAAGCTGCTCTGACAAGGTCCCTGATCTCGAACGACACTTTCTTTTGAGTGCAAGCTACTACCCTCAGTAGACGGGGGTGAGGAGATGAGTGACACCAAACTTATTGATCAAGTCTCTTTGTGGTGTTCTCGCAGCCCTCTGGATCGTTCTCCAAAGATCTTCGGTGTGACCCGGCGGAACGCCGTCCTTGACAGTGGCGTGCCCGAGTGGATACACTTCACCCGTACGCCGTACGTCGAGAAAGAGGATAGATTTGAGCCATGGCTCCTCTGGCTCTCCTCGAATGGTCCACTGGGAGATTGCGAACCAGTCTCCTGCACCTTCTCTCTCGTAGACGGCGAAGCGAGAGCCCGAATATTGGAACTGCATGGCGACTGCGTGGTGCAAGTTGTCTCCGTAACCGTAAACTGGCCGTAGGTGACCTCCCGGCAGCGCGAATATCTTCTCGGCCAGTTCGGCAGCCTGTTCAGCTTTCGCTTCCTCGCTGATGTGGGCCTGGACATCTGGAAGAGGGTGTTCCGGTTCGAGAGGCAAGACGAACTCTGAAGCCCGAACGGTGCAACTGAAGGTCCACATGAGGACAAGAATGAAGAGGAGAGGGAGCGTCATCTTGGTGCGAAAGATCATTGGACAATGCTTGGGTTGGAAGACGAGCGCCAGTTCTTTGGCAAAATTTTGGTTCTTATTGACGTCGTCAGTGTGTGTTCGTGTAAGGGATTCGTTCGAGGGCGACCATACGCATGCTCGTCAGTCGAGGGTTCGGAGATAGATTATTCAAAGACCTTCTCAAGCTGGATTCGTATCGCTTCCCGCGACAACCGACAAGCGCTTCTCCAGCTCAACAAAATGGAACCAGGACCGAACTCTCACCTTCTAAGTCAACAAGATCATCAGGCACGACTCCATGAGGATGTTCGTGTTCCAGCCCGAGCCTTTTTTCGCAGGAGATGATAAGCACGCGGATGGCTGAGAGGATCAAAGGCGAGATCATCATCAGATCGGATTGATTGATGAAGGCAGCCTTCAGAACGTAGTTGGAAAAGAGCCGCGCTATGCTTTCTTTAAAGCATCTGATAGTGAATGACTCTCTGCACATCCTCCAAGCCAGTCTCGCTGTTCTCCAACGTATTCAAAGGTCTCCCATGCCGGCTGATGAAACGCTCGACTTTCTGCGAGGTCCTCTTGTTCTTGATCCACAGCACCCCTATGAAGTGCGGCTCCTCGTGTGATCTAAGCTTCATGGCGAGAAGACCGTACCTCTGTCGATAAGAGATGCTCCGAAATTTTGGCGGCTTCAGAACCCTGATGAAAGAGTCTGCTGGGCGGAAGTCGGCGACAGCGAGATGAGCGTCGAAGTTCGACGGATCGCGGCCCAAATAGAGCACGCTAGGGTTGAGGTTTCCAGGTTTGAACAGGATTTGTGTTAGCCAATGATGCACCCTTGTCGACGAGAGATCCCAGCCGGGATGATATTGCTGTAAAATGATCGGGAGGCCAGCCGAGTATAATTTTGTCTTGAAAGATTCCAGCGAGGTTGAGATCGGTAAGCGAGGCTCGCCGAAGCATGACAAAATGCATATGCCTACCCAGATGAAGGCAAGCTTGAGCACGATATGCTTGTATCCGGACATGAATGCCTGCCCGTTTCGCTTAGGTGAAAGAGCGAGAATAGAGCTGCAATCCAATGTCGGGTCTCGACCGCCTGACTCGACAGTCTTGATGAGAAGACTGCCTGAGGGCTGTCGAATGGGTGGACGAGAAGATCGTGTCAAGGGCGACTGGAGTGGTACCTCTTCATCAGCTTCAACGAATGGCTGTGGATCAATGATGGTCGTGGGAAGTGAGATGAGGATGCTATCCGACTGACGCTGCCCCACCATAGACAGATGAAGTTGCGATTGACTAGAGCCACGAGATCCTGACCATGTCGCTACGCTGTGACATTTGAAAGCGCACCAGAATCAATGAAAATCGGAAAGACAAAAGTTGCCCAAAATATTGCGGTCAAGAAAAGTTGGCTCGCTGCGGTGCCAAGAAGCCGTCACGAGCTCTGTTGGACACGAGCCTCAAGTGCCTGCAAGCGCGGAGGGCGAAAGCTGACTAGTCGAGAACGGCGGAACTAATGTCACCTTGTGCAGTATTGCTCAATTGCAATCTGTCTCACAGCGAAACAACAACGATGTCCTTGACTTGCGTGGCACCTCATGCATCGTCTCGAGCATCGATCCACCCGTCGATGTTCAGGTGGCGTGTGAAGGTGTCAAAATTTCCTGCACGTCTCAGGCCGTGCGGCAATCACGGCAAAGAAAACAAAGGTGTGGCTCGAACGCATCATCCTCACAGCAGCACTTTGACTGTCTATTTGTCCTGAGAGTTCAAAGCAAGGCGACAACCAATTCGTCCAATTCAGTGTATGTCTCCGCACTTGACACACAAAACACGAAAGTTGAAGTTTCACATTGAGTAGAGTTCGGCCGGCGTTTAAGACTCTCTTGAGACCAAAGGAGACGCCAAGCTGTGTCCCATATTGATGTCACCTAGGGCAGCCGAGTCTTGCGTAGCCATTCAACTTGGTGAGCGTCGTCAATGATCTCGTTCAAGGTAAAGATGCGGTTACCCGTGCTCCACGTCCTACCAAATTCCTCAGATGATGGTCCTGGTCTCATGACTGCTGCACCCAGCAGCTTGATATAATCATGAGCGGCTTTTGCTCGAGAGTTGAGCTCGAAAAACAGCATTGGCTGCACACGACCCCCTGCTCTTTGAGGCTGCAATCCTAGCATCTGCAGCCATTCTCGAGTGACTGGAGCTGGTGTCATCAGGAATCGGCGTCCAAAAGTCTTTTCGCTGCCAGGTATCACCGAACTTCGACCCTGTCCCTGACCGTTTTGCAGCGCGAAAGTTGCAATGCTGGTGCTATGTTCTTGAAGCAGCTGAATGGCACGGGACTCGACGAGAGAGCCCGGAGTTAAGGGAACCGGATGAACTTGCATGTCTGCTATCGGCGATTGGCTGAACCTGCGCTCCTTCCATGCAGCCCTCAGTATCCATGGATCGACCATAAGATGTCCGGGATACAAAGGATGCCCTTCTGCCGGGATGACGTGCAATGACCGTTGGTAAGGGGGCATTTCATATTCGCCGTCTGAGTTTCTCGGACTGACTGGACTGGCAGGCTCCACCCAATCACTCTCGCCATCGCTTGCAGAAGAGGAGGCAGACCCAGTCTCGGGACTCCTCGGCGCTGGAATTGGTTCAACATGATGTGAGGGGGGAACGTAGTCTGGTCCGGCTACGGTAAATTCGAACGATTTGAGCATCTTGTCGTTCTCATCTCCGCGAACCGGTGTAGGGGAAGAGGAGACGTGGTACGAGAGCAGCAACAAGCAGCAGATCGTGATTAGAAGCAAAGTTCTCAACTGGTTGTTACGGACCTCGAGGCAGCTGAACATGGCTGTTGGAAGGAATGGGAAGGAGATCGATGATCATGGTTGAGAGACAGCCGTGCGGATGTTCCACTCACCGTCTTCACTCGCTCATCAATGACCTCGAGTGCGTGATTGTCGGCGGACTAGGGGACCCGGATCGCAATCCTTGTTCATCTGTCTCAGGTGGGAAATCCCTCTTCAGGCGTGGGAAAGGTGGGACTACTGCTCCAGATGCTGCCTGTGGTAACGACCGATCGAAGACCGAAGACCCGCCTTACGTATATCTGTGGGTCCGCATGAGCCCGATAGTCGCCACCCAATCAGTTCTTCAGCCGGACAAGTATAGCCATTGCTGCACAAGGATGATGTCGACAATCATCTCTATGCACACGAAAGACGGCACTTGCAGCAAGCGAAGTAGCAACGAGAGGTAGAAGGGATGGCTGAACGCAGTAAAACCGGACTCAACCAGAGGCTACAAGCACCAGTCACGATTGTACAGATTTTGGAAGCACCTTTGATCATTCATGCAAGCGTTTACGGTCTGCAAAAGTTCGAAAGTCAGGGCATCCGTCGGAGCATTTGTTTGATGGTCGTCAGATAGTTCCGACGCTCTTGGAAGGACCGTATAAGCTGTGTCTTGTCATCCTCGGAGGATGTCGTTCGTACACAAAGCACCGAAAAATCAAAGTTTCTAGATGCCGCGCCCTAGTGCCGGGAACGCGCACAACATTCGTGACGAAGAAGGGCTGAATGACGTCTGCCGGAAGGCGAAGACCGGGATGTGAAAGCAAGTGATCCCAGGTCGGAAAGGCTGAGTCAGGGTAGCTGGAAGCAGGGACGATAAAATAGGTGGATCCATAGTAAGAAAAGCTCGAGACGAATGTGCGTTCATCGTGAAGCATCTCCGCAATTTTGGACTTGACCGTTGGCCCCGTGCCGAAGCGGAACTTCATAGGGATGTGCTGGTCAACACCGTGCCGCTCTTCGACGAGATAACTCATGACTTCCTGCGGAACCTTGGTACCGGGATACAGCAGATGTCGACTCGAAGCGCTTGTAGCCTCGTCTGCAAGTTCTGCAGCGTGACGAGACGCCATCTCAGGGTCAGAGTTGGAGGCTCGAGTACGAAGGGAGACTGCTGCGAATGCTCGAACGCAACTCGCTCTGGTGAATTCCAGTAGGACTGTCGAAAGGATCAAGAACCTTCCTGTACTGAACAGAGTCATCTCGAGGTCGAGGCTCGAAAGATGATGCGATGAATGGGTTCAGAGCAGGCAGATGAACCTGAGAGCTGTACGAGGATTACAGGCACGCCGACCAAGCCCTTTGCTAACGAATCGAATAATTTTCACGGGGATTGAGTTCGCAAAGCTTGAACAAGCTTACGAGATAGGGAATGTCTTAGACAAGTGCGGAGCTTGCCACTCAGCAGAGGGTAGAGAACAAACGAAGCGTCTGAGGGCGACACAAAGAAAGAAACTTTGTAGCTAGTGTAAGTGCAGCTCATACCGTGTGGCGAGGGCAGCTGGGTGCAGGCGACGCTCGCCTTCAACTTTCATTCAAACCACTGCTCTGCAGTTTCTCGAGCTCGCTCCATCTCATTTCTCCTGCCGTGCTTCGTCATCCTCGGCAGTTGCTGGGCCGGGTACAGCCTAGCTTGCGTCTTTGTTGCTCTTCCTACGTGAAAATCCCTTCTCTGCTGCTTGTCCCTGCGCTCAAATGGCCCCCTTCCCGCGGACCAGGAGCCTTGTTGGGCTCACATTACTGTTAGGTTTCTACTGCAATCTGGTCTCATTCCGCTCATCAATGTGTGCGACCATTGTGCAGCAGCCTCGCTGCCGAACGCTTCAATGTCCCTGGGGAAAATATTTTGCCTCGGAATGATCATCATTCATAGCCCTGGGGACAGGAAAGTAACTAGTCGTGCCGAATGATCATGTCAAGCCGCTTCGCAATGTTGTTTAGCGTCTCCCGTCTATCCATGTCGACCAAGACCCTCATTGCCTCATTCACCTCTCTCACCACCTCGATGCCCGCCAAATTGAATTGAGTGCGCTTGCCGGGCTCGACTTCGACCTTGTAGAATATGATCGGCAGCCAGTGCTCTGTGCCGACTCGTTCCTGCAAGCCCACTGCCTTCCGCCAATCATACTGGGGAATTGGAGCCGCAACATATAGCTCCTTCCTATATCTAAGATTATACTGAGGCTCGTCGACCACGTCGTGTAGCCACGTAATCTCAGGTGTTGCTAAGTGGTTTTCAGACAGATCATGTAGCGCCTTTCTTTCGATTGGGGTCAAGAGCTGGCGGAGAGGAAAGTGAGAACGAATGTCAAAGTCGTCGGAGAGGATCGTGTTGACGACGTCGGTTCGCACTACTGGAAGCTCGGTGAGGAACGGATGTGGGGTGACCATGTCGCCGTGAAGTGGTGCGTCTTGATAAGGCGCCTGGAGATCAATGCTGGGAGATGCCCGCAGAACTGGAGCTGAAGGAGCCTGCAAGCTGGCGGGGCCTTGGGCTTGCGGCCTAGAGTGGTCCACCATGCTAGATCTCTGCGCCGATGACGAACTAGCGTCGAAGATGGGAGGCAACACCGGTTGAGGTCTTGCTACTGCGGTGAGGGCGAGGAGAAGCGCGACTGAGGATGCAACTTGAATGAGACGCATCTTGACTTGCAAATGACGATCCAGGCGAGCGTTCATGATCATGAAAACGTAAAGAGGGAAGCCACGATTGTGCAATCGGACCTGTACCTTAGGGTGCTCTTGGGCCTTTATGTAAGTCTCGCACTGGACGTGTGCCTTCCTCGTGTGTAGTACGGCTGCCTTGCTCGGAGATACGGATGATTCTTGATGCCTTCAGCCCTTCTCCTGGAACATGCGTGGCGACAAGACACATGGGTCCGAAAAAGGCCTCGTCCAAGCTCTACGAAGGTTATGTCGGCTCGATGCTTTCTGCTCTGTCGACTGTGAACGCGTATATCCGAAGATCTCTTTGAGCTCGAGCCTCGACTAGACAGGAGACATGAAATGCACCGGCAACTTCTCAGGCTGACAAGGAACGGCGAATTGAAGCTCAAGATCAGTCGCATGAAAGAGTGCAAATCAACGGAAAGCGAAGTTTGAGCTTCACAAATTTGATACTGTACATGCAGCCACGGATCAATCCACGGGACAAGTGCGCGAGACTGACAGCGAGTATTGAGATATGCTATCTCGCAGTGCACAAGGTAATTTGTCGGTCTTAATTCGTTGAGATGGCTGATGCAGGGGTGCGGTTAGATGTGGCATTCTTTCCAAATCGATCGGTTGATAGCCACCAACGAGGATGGCGGAAACCATGGAGCGAGTTTGGTACAGTAAGCGAAGCCATAGTGGGTGAAAAGGGAGAGCTTGGGGCTTGCTGATGAAGCGGAAAGATGCACGGTCCTCGGTTCGTTTCGTTGTCGGTCTTTCGATTCCACCATGCTGAGCCTCCTGGTGCGGTGATAGAGCCGACGCGAAAGTCTGTCAGCCCAACAACGGAGCACGACCTGTCCTAAAGTCAGGTTCCCCCAGCAAAATCACTCTTCTGAAGTGCGGCCGGCGTTCGCGCATGACACAGGCTCGGGAAAGCAAGTCTCAGCTTCTTGCAAAGTTGGTTCATTCTTTCTCCGAGATGTCAGATATTAGGCCCATTGATACAAATTTGGCCTGACAGCGGTCACATTTCGAAAAGATGTATTGTGGCAGATCGATGGGCGAAGGGAATCTCATTTCAGTCAAGAATGCAGAGCGATACGCGCCAAGATACGCCAAAGCGGCTCGCTGACCGCGACAGCTTTGCTTACCTGAAGATGCTGCGTAGGCTGTATCATCTCTATGCCAGCGATCTCCAGCTTACCGTATTGCCACGGGAAGCGCTGTGGCAGCCGCATTCGCAGAACCATCACCGGAATCACTTGCGCCCAATCGACATTTGCTGTTGGGACAATGTAGCCGAATTCCTTTGGTGTGAGAGGTCGATACATGTAGCTGAAAGAGTGGTGATGAATTGCAAGTCCTTCGATCGCGCCTAGATGATGGAGAAACTCGTGTTCGGGATGTTCTATGAACCAATGGGCGTACGCGAGCAGGCGTGATCGGACACCCGGATCCTCTAAGATCGTCCTAGGCACGGGTGTTGCATAGCCGCCGTAGGTCCTCATTGCAACCACACTTGCGTAGTGTCGGTCCACAACGGGAGCTTCATGACTGGGCGGAAAGTCGATATGTAAGCCGGGCGGGGCACTCGGGCCAGGGTCAGTCGGAGCGCGATCGAGGGAGCCCTGGAACGCTTGGCCAGAAGCATCAGGTTCGCGATTCCCCTCCCTAGCTGACGCTGAAGTCACGCTTTGCTGGATTGGGATGCCAAAAGCCTGGATAGCCGGCCGACCTTGAACATAGTCCGGCGGAGAAGCAGAAGGAGAATGCAGTCCATGAACGGGCGATGATCGTGACGACGAAGGCGAAGAAACGTCCATCCGTTCGTTAGAGCCGATGCGACCACCGCCGTTTGCTGAGCGGACAGGCGTCACTCGATGCAGGGCGAGAAGCGCCAAAGCTACAATGATTCGAACAGACATGACTGCCGAGATCGCAACTGTGAGTGTACCAGAGCTGTTTTGTCAAAGTGAGTCAGGTGAGGATGTCGCGTAGGAGACTCCGGACGGAAGTGCATCACACCGTTGAAGTTAGAGCGCAATGGAGGCTAATTCTTTCATCTGCCACGCTTGAAGACCTGCATGAAAGCTGCAGCCTCGATGTGGGCTTTGAAGGAGCTCATTTCTAGGATCACGAAAGCAATCATTTCACTCATAAAGGATCGCAGCTCTGCTTCGAATGCTAGCCCTATCATGACAATGTTATAGTCGGCCTTGAAGCAGGATCTCGTTGCCGTCGAGTGTGATCTGCGCATGCTTCTTCTACGAAAGGAAGGAGCTTCCTTGCCTCTCGTGCACAGGTGTGTGAGTGAGCTCGATGAAGGGTTTACTCAGTCTTGTGGCTGCGAAGCTTGCATTTCCGCTCCCACGTCGCTTCTTGTGGCGGCTCAGGACATGCGATATCTGAGGTAATGAAGACAATGCATCAGCTCCTTTGAAGGCCTCTCTTTTCCCCCGACCCACGAACGCCTCTGAAACGGCTCTCGATGGGCTATGAACCTCAATTTGAACCTTCTGTGCAACAGATCGAACTACTCGAGTGAGTTTGGTCGCTCTCAAAACTCTGGAAAGTACGAAGTAAGTGATAATATACCACGTTACCGGAACGCAGGGCGTCAAAGATTGGTCCGTGGACCATACTGGCTGGCCACTTCAATATGAAACACGCAGCTGAGGCAAGGAGCGGTGGCTCATAGAAGAGAGGAGCTCAAAGAGACACGCAGCTGCCTCCTCTCATTAGAGCCGTGTGGTGGGTCGCGGCAAGAATCGAGAGTCGACTTTCGGAGTCTTCGACCCTTCAACCCAGCTTCACTCAAGGGAAGTGAGAGACAGCTTGCTTGCCTGTTGTTCTCGTCGAATGAGAACCCCCATTGCGTCACATTACCTTGGTTGAATCTCGTTGTGTTGCTCCAAATCGGCCGACCGAACGTTCGCCCCACGTCGCTTTAACCTTCAAGTTCAGGGAAGCCGAAAGCTGTGAAGACTCTCCGCAACGGGCGCTCATTCATCATGCGACCAACTGACGTGTCTTTGGAACGCATCAAGTGAGCTTATGTCTAACGTTCGAAGGCGTCAGGTGCCTGTTCATGGAAACTTCCTGCATTGTACAGCCATGGTGATTCTCAAGAGCACCTTAGCCATACAGGTTCGTACAGAGAGGAACTCATTGAAGGAATAGACTGCCTGAAATCAACACACAGCTGACAATTTGGTTGCACAGATCTCCTTGCTTTTGTTCGCCGTTGTCTATGGGGTCCGTATCCCCCCTTTGCCAGCGTCAGTATCACAGGTGGAAGCAGCGAAAGCGATCATCAATGATCGGCCGCCGAACGAGCTGATCAGCCCGGAAAGACTGGCCAAAAGGCTGTACCATCTAGCCTTCCTGGAGGGAGACCCTTCAAGGCCACATGCAATCTATCATCAGCTTCAGAGTCATGCGTTTTATCGCATGAACATTGAGCGGTATTTGCACTTGAAGGTGATGCCAATCTGGAAAGAAGTCGCCCAATCGCGCTCGAAAGGAAGCTCGGTAACGATCATAGCGCCTGTCGGCCCCCTCAAAGGCGGCGAGACTGCCACCAAAGAAGCTTCTTTGTCGATTCTTGGAAAAGCACCGGACACCATCAATGACAGTGCTAATAGACTCGCTGGCTTAGCAATCTTCGACGATGACAAAGCGTACGAGACCTACGATGGACTCGTCAAAGACTTCTGGAAGAACTACGCATCACTCTTCTCTCGCCTATACTTCACGCGTTTATCTGAAGGACGAGAGAGCGACGTTGTGCCCACGGGTAAGAGCTTGTTCAGCGAGCTTTCAAAAGACAAGACGGACGCGTTCAAGTATCTCGACAGGAATCGGGCTTCAAGTCTGTACGACTCGCACTACCGTATGGTCTTCCACACCTCTGCCGCGGAACTCGAACCGGCGATGTCGAACTTCGACAACGACGAGATGCGCAGGATATCGAATTACCTGGGATCGAAGCCTAGCAGTCAGGGCACATTGCCTGGTAGCGATCCTGGAGACCGGCTCGGATCATCTCAGTTCCAAGACACTGAGGGTTAAAGACGACATCTTCTGCTGTCGGCTCGGTGAAAAGGCCCGATACATTGATTCGCCACGTACAATGTGAATCACGAGTGTTACCGTAATTTGTTCTGCTCACGTGTCTTCGGCGAGCTACAAGGTACATCAATGACCTGCACCAGCGATCTTCTGATATCGTCACTCCCAAGCAATGTCAAGCATATCTTATTCAGTTTTTGAGTGCGTTCGGAACATGACCATGCAAATTCAGCATTCAAAAGTATCACTGGCGCGAAAGTTTTAGGAGGGAAGCTTCAGATGCTCCGCCAGCGTCTTGATTCGCCTTCCTTCTTCGAGAGACCTGTTAAGGATGTCTCTGCTGGGAACATCCAAGAGTGCATAGCCTAGCCATGTTACAGACGTATGCGGATGAGGTTTGACGCTTACGAGGGCCCATGATACTCTTTCGGGGTCGGAAGGCTGCAGCTCGACAACCGCTTTCTTGAATTTCTCGCTCTCTGTGGGCAATGCGACGACTCGCTCCGTGTGGGTCATATCAGGGGTAATATATACGGCGTGTTTTGTGTACAGCTGACGCTGTAACTGTTGCTGGAGGAAGCGCAGGTGGAATGGTCGAGCATCTACGAGCGGTTGAGCCATTCGAAGATTACCCGGGTTGATGCGAAGCTTGACTAACTGATTTCCAAGACTCCTCAGAATGTGCCATTGTTCCATTACTGGAACGAGAATTTCTTTCAAAGAGGGCACTGCACTCGTCGCTTCGCTGTGAGTGACTGTCGCCGGGGGAAGCAATGAAACAAGTCGCGATGAAGAGGGAATATCTGGCGTTGGATCCGGTGATCCTGAAAAGGTCTCTGTACGGTCGAAGAATGGCGAAGCAAGACCATCAATCAAGTGATGGCGAGCGGTTGGGATGAGGAGACTCCAGCTGTAATGCTCCATCGAAGGGAGATGTGGATCGTTCATCGTAGGAAAAGAAAAGTCGGAAAGCTGCGAGGCATCGTGGGATCCGGCAAGGTCAGAATTACCCGGACCGGAATGGACGTCCCCCTCAAACGCCTGTGTCACCATGCACGTCAGTATCGCAGCGATGAGGCCGAAGATGGTCATCGTGTAAGGAATATATCGAAAAGACACCATCCTTGGAACGATTCGAGGCTCTTCACGTATCAGCTGAGAAATTAGACAGGGAATGGCCGATCCTTTTATCAGCGCCAAATAGTGGGCTAGCTCTTCCATTGCGTTATGTCGGACCACAAACTCAACCAAGGACGTTCGCTCGGCACGACGCTCCTTTCACGGAAAGAGAGGGACGAGATTTGTCGAACATTTTTCATTTCGCAGTTATAACAGGGACCCTTGATACAGTAACAGTTTGACCTTCGAGCTGAGCCAATGCAAAGGTGGGGAGTCCTTGGGAAATCACTCGGACCGCGTCGCAGACCATGACGGAGTCGCTCACATGATTCGTTGCTGCGATGATGGTAAATTGCTTTTCAGATAGATGCGAAGGAAAATACCCACACGGAAGCGCGATGAAGCAACGAGAGCATCATTCTCACAGTCCTGTAGAAGCCTTCTCGATCAACGGAAGATTGACAAAATGCATGGGAAGGTAGAGAATGAGAGAGCTTCACACGCGGCGGGTGAGAAAGTAGTGCAAGCTTTGAACGTCGAGAGACTTGAAAAGCTTACGATCAAGATCGTAGAGATCGGGCTCAAAGTGTGACACGTATGAATGAAAGTCGATACGTGGAGGTGTTCCCCGCGAAGCTGGGTGGACCTGAAGGATAGCCCAGCTGAGTCTTCCTGGAGGTACTCCCTCCGACAATCGGTAAGGCACAGCAACGAGTCTACCACGACGGTCCGGTGAGACGTCCAGGAAAACCACCTGCTTTGCATGCTGACTCATCAGTAAACGCTGGCTCATGTCGGTCAGGTGCCTCGAACTGGACGTAACGGGAGGGGCCACGACCTGTAGCGATGTGCCGTCACGATCCATTTCGATGAGACGATGAGCGAGTCTCAGGATGCCACGGTATTTTTCGTCCGAGGTGATCACTGCAGGTGTGACCTCCACGGGAATATACGTCCTGCCTTGGGAGGGTACATAGAGATCTTCGTGGTCTGAGATTGGCGGGAGTGGAGGTCTTTGAAAGATGAGCAGTGGATCCTCTCGTCGAGAGGTCGTGCCCGTACTACTTGTGGAAGCTTCGTCGGTCTTTGTTCCGGAACCAGCTCCAGAGACCGGGTCCAGAAAGAGCAACAGAGCGCCGAATATTCGGACTGCAGGCAGGAATAAAACGAACTCGAGCCTCATGATGGCCCAGTACTCAAGCGGCAAAGGTGCTGCAATAGTAGTTGTGAGGCAGTGGAGGGCCATTGTCGCGACCTAGCTGTTCGGCTCTTATAGCTCGGGCTTCTGCTCTTTGGCGAGGCGCTGTGTCTCACCCTGTCCAGATCGAGCTCGATACATTGCGTACCTCGATCGTCCTTCATCAAAAACCTGATTGGTCAGGGTGTCCCCGACCAGACTACTTTTGATGAAACGTAGGAGCCACTTCGACCGCGGCGTGAGCGTGAGACTGCCTTAGTCGTGGATTACAGGTCATCCGTCTCGGGTGACGAGTCAAAACCGTTCCCGGGCCTGCTGCACTCGTTCTTGGCATGCAAATGAGGCGTCGATCTGCTGGGTAAAAGAGTTTCATCACAGTATGGAAATCGAAGCCAAGGCTCGCAAAACCCCAGTCTGAGTTGATCTGCGAAGTGACTTTCCAGCCCGTAATCATCCGTGAGTTTACGACGTGGACCGGGACCAACAGACTTCTGCACGTTCACTTTCTTCTTCGTAACAATGAAGGCTGTCGTTGCAGGCTGAAGAGCCCTCACCCAAAGGTTTGTACTAGGAAAAAGCTGTGCTTGGGTATAGCTGAAAGCTGCACCGACGTTATATAACGATGCTGCGGATTGTATTTCTTGAGAAGCTATCTCTGTTCAGACGCCATGAAGGAGCGAATGGAGGCTGCGCGAAATGGGAACGCCATTTGGAAAGCCGTCTGCACCTAGAATACTTTGATGGAGGAAGTTGCGATTTTCAACCCCGTCCAAGCGCAAAAAGCCATTGAAAACGATCTGATCTTGTCGATGCTTTCGAACTGTTACCAAACCGACGTGAGCGACGTCAGGTCGCTCCAGGTCCCCAAGGATCTCCCCTGTGCGATCGGAGGGAATGACAAAAGCGTATTGGTCGCCAAGCACAAAGGGCTGAATATGAAGCATATGCTTGGCGTAGCGATGCTCGTTGAGAGCCAGGCGAAGGCTTTGTTTTGAGGATTCCGAGTATGGCAGTGCTATGTTGTGTGGTAGTGCCTGTCCAGGGGTGCCAAGCTTTGCGAGCTTGTCCGTGAGCGCTGAAGCAGGGCGGGCGAGTTCGTCCGAAGTCAAGAGAGCTAGCTGTAGATGTGGGCCGCTATTTCCTGCCTCAGATGAAGAGCCAGCTGGGACCGGCGCAGAAAGTGAGACGCCAATCTGTCGAACAGCAACAAGGACCAGAAGGCAGAAGTGATGACGAAGGAAAGCGGAGACCATCATTTTGTGTAGGGTAAGCCAATGTCACAGAATCACACAACCGATGTCTGAGTGGAGATTTCCGTGCCTGTGACGTGGCCTATTTATAGCTTCAGTGCGACGATCAGAGTCCCGCTCAATCAACCAAACAGCGTGAGCATGTTCACCAGGGGATAGTCCACAGTACTCTGTTGCATTTTCCCAGGGGCGACGCGGTCCCAGTACATTGTTTGCTGTCCGTTGTTGCGGTTACCGATGCATGCCATGCATCGACCTCTGAAGAAGAGGAAGAAGCGATAGGAAGTGTTGGAGGTCTGTTGAATGTCAAAAAAAGCTCGTGTGGCTTGATGAAGACCGGCAGTTGACTTGCTCGGCCTAGACATGCCGTGCAATATGCGCGGAAAACCAACACCAACTTTTCTGGCTGAAATTGACTTTCGCACGCACTCAACGGATGTCACCGGCATGCACGCAACAAGAATGCAGGCAATCTGGCGGGTATGAGTTAATTTCTTGAACAACTCGATCTTGGAAGCAATCAACCGGCCCGCCTCTTTCATTGATGCATGAGGAGTGCGAATCATTGTTTCGGACCTCATCTGAAAGCAGCACCACGATTGGTGGCATCTGCACCATGCCGTCTATTGATTTGCCGGTTGTCCCCTTCCCATCCCGCTTCTTGAGGGAAGTAAAATAGAAGTGGCTCGAGCAAGACAGTCTACAGTAGCCTTGGCGGCTCAAAGCACGATGAGAATCAATACTTGCAGAGGCTGTGAGATCTTCATAATGGCTCGGAATCTTGTGCAGAGACGGAGCAGGACAGAAAAGAAAGCTGCTAACGCAGGCTCTCAACATCTCAACTCCTCAAGGTGGCACGCACTCGCACCAAGCAGTTGCACTCTACACGGGCGAGAGAGTGTAGGGGTCTCGTGCTGATACTACATGTCGATGTAGTGCCCACTTTCTGTGCAGTGACAGGCGACGTCATCAAAATCGATTCACAGGGGTTCCTCACATAAGCTGTACGCCCACCGCGATCATCAAGAATGAAGCCCAATGCAACTTGACTCCAAGCCGCGGAGACGTCAAACGGAACAACTCGGATTATCTTTTAACAATACTGCTAGCCTCAACTGCTCTTCTGCTCGAGAACTACCTGTTCAAAAGCATTGAGCCTAAAGTGGATAGCGCGTCAGCAGATTGTCAAACTCCGATTGAGGCGTTTTTGAAAGGCATTTCGAGCGAGTGAGTCTAACTGAACATAATTGAAGTCCTTGTTCAGCCTGTCGTGGATCTCTGCATCCTCAAGCCCTGGGACCTGAGCAAATGTGTGCAATTGGATCTTTTGATCCAGCGACTTCCAAACATGCGGTGTGGAGACGACAGCGATATTTGGCGACGTTGACGAAGCACTGTCCAGAAGCAACGCATGCACCTTTCGCTTATGTGGTGTCTGATCGAGGTAGACGAGGCGCTCACGTTGGTGGTTTCTGTTGAGCTCTTTGCGTATCCAGTCAAGATGACCTGTATCGTCGTACGGAACCATGAATCCTTGAACGTATCGTCGAGTGCTGAGGCCTAGGTCTTTGACGCGAGCTTGCAGAACTTTTGCATAGTGCTTGGTTTGGTAGGGACCCATTGGGCTGGCTTCCAGCTGATAGAGGCCTCCTTCCCTACCTGCGAACAGGGATGAGGCGATTTCTTGAAGAACATCGCTGATGGCGAGGCTGTTCATCATCGACCACGAGTAAAGGATTATGGTCACGGCGAAGCTGCGGAAAATATGAAGGAAGCGCATGCTGTTTCAGGAAGAAGTCGAAGAAGTAGTCTCGAGACAAGAGCAAAGCTACTCCAGAGGTCGGAGGGCTGTCTCGGAGATCGAGTGCTTCTGTTATATGCTTGGCTGAATGCTGCTCTTGTCTTGGAACAAGTTTTGAGAGCGTCAAGCCTGCGGCGACTTCGGTCATGAAGAAATCCATCTCGGCGTCCAAGTGTCGGTTGACCGCCTTGCCGGCGATCTAAGTACGGCAACTAGTGCCTCGATTGATGACTCACGCTGGGCTTCGTCTAGCGGTATCACCCAATGCTCGACAACTCTGCCTGCCCCGACTCCCGGCACATCTTGGCACGACAAATTTTCTCGAGACATACACGCTCCGCAAGAGGCGACAGTGACTGTGATGCAGGCGGCGAAGGTTTCATGACAGATCTGATTTCCAGGTGAACCTGAGATCACTGAGCTCGAAGGGCTGCTCATACAACATGCTCTCTTCTTGACAGGCTGCTTAATCACAGAGATGCATTACTGCGTCGATGGGCTTTGTTCTGTTTGCGGACTGCGTCACACTTTAACTAAAGTCTCATTCTTTTCTACCTTAGAGGATGAGCTCCTTTCGCAGCCATGAGCAAGCGGCTGAGCTGAAGCGACGAGCATCAAAGCAGTGATGATTGCCCGTACCAACCATAACTCAAGGATGGACGCTAAGTACACGGTAGAGATCATGAGAGAGTCCCTGCGCAGGGTCAAGCTTAGGCAGCACCGAGTCCGCACGGGGTGCGTTCAAGGCAGTTGCAAAGCCGTAAAGCGCCACCCTAGGTCCGTGTCCGAAGTATTCAAATGCGTCAGCTGGGTCGTTATGCCAAACGCCTAGAATAGCAAACGTGTGCTGATCCACCCTTCCTCCTGACAGCCGTGTATCGGCGGTCGCGGGATTGAAATAGCGCGGGTCCAAAGGCATAGCGTAAGTCTTCAAGGGATTGCCCCAGCCTTTATCTTCTCCGTTCGCAAACAACGGAAGATACTGACGTTTTGAGGGATCTTCTTTTGCCATCTGTTCACGCACCGTCGAAGAGGCGCCGAGCATCGTGGTGAGATCCAATCGCCACCCAGAACCCTGAACGTCCGCTTTGCTAAATTGCGGGACTTGATGGACCTTTTGCCTGAGCCACGCCGTGTAAATCTCTAGATCGGGTGTTTGAGGAACTAAGAGAGTTTGCGGCAGTAAAGGAAGGGAAGCTATGATGCCTGTGGCTTGCATGGGCTTGCGCGGTTTTTTGGCAGAGAAGATGTTGCCTGGGGCAGCTTGCACAAAATTGAAAAGCAGCAGAGTAGCGCAGAGAAGAGCTGCCAGCTTCATGGCGTTGGTTGAAGCTCGGTTGTGTTCTCTGAATAGACGCAACTTCTCAAACGAGTTTGTGCCGGTGAGTCTGATGTTGAAGACCCAGCGTTACTGTCGGTGCTATGAGAAAGCGAAGTCATACTTATACCTTCGTACTTGGCTAGATCGAGCTTGGTTTGGTCAGTGAGGTGATGCCCCTCGGCAGGAGTTGTATCGAGAACATCTATTGGACATCGCATACTCTATTGGAACAGACACTGATGCTGGTCAGCTCTGATAGAGTCAAATGCTTATGTAACGGTGCCGATGAGCCGAGACGGTACGGCCAAGGAAAAGCAATCAATTAATACCGTATCTTTGCACGTCGGTATCTTTGCAACTGCCGTGATTTGATGAAATGAAAGGAAACGGCGACAATGTGGGACCACATGTCCCGCCGGTCGAAACAGCACTTGCCCATTTGCTCTAGGTGTCATGAAGGTAGAAGACGGCCATCCGGACTCTTGAAGCGTCAAGGCTCAATGCAGAGACAGATCGGGCTGTCTGTCCAGACGTTGGGAAATTTTCTCGATTTAACGACGTATGAGGCGTCGATGTTGGTCTGCACTGAGACTTTGCATGTGCATCAGACCCACAAGCAGCGCCATGATGTGTATCGGAAGGAGCAGGAGCTGCATCCAAGCGCTTCACATTGAGTGGGAAGTGCCAGGGTGAAACTACGACTTCGATGATCTATTCTTTGAGCGCCCACAGTGAACAGGAAGTCTGGGCTCGAGGAAACGGTATGACTGATCAAAGCACGGTAATCCCGTGCTCAACCGCAGCATGGACAGGCCTGGGAATGATCGCAGTGCCCGGAGCGATGTTGTCGAGATTGAGAAATTCTGCCAAATTGTGTACTTGTGTGTCTCGAGAGGCTTTCTTCTTCAGCTCCGAGTGAAGCTTTGGAACGCCTGTAGCGTCGGCAACACCATAAATGTCGACCACAGGTGGGCCAACAGCTATATGGGGGTCCAGCACGGTTCCGAGTATCACTATTTTCTGCCTTCCATTGATTCCAGCGTAGTCTCGGATGCCTCGCTGCCTGTAATCAGTGCCGTCAAGCGGCATGGCGTAGACTTTCACCGGTCTCCCTTGCCCATGCCAGCCCGGAGCGTGCAGGATGGGAATGAATTGCTTTTTGGTGCCGCCAGTTGCCATTTGAGCGCGCACAAGGTCTTGAATGCTAAGCAATTGGGTGTAGCTCATTGGAACGCTACTGACGCGAGCAGAACCATAGCCGAGTCGCTGTAGAGAACGTGGCAGCTCCTCCATGTACGCTTGATATTGCATTTCGGGTATACGAGGCGTCAAGAGAGTATCTGGTAGCCGGTAGATTACTCTAGGGGCGGTAGGAGGCGGTTTCTTCACCGAAGCTGATCGGGAGGAACTTGCACCAGGACGCGCAGCAGCTGGCCAACTGACGATGAGGAAGACAAGAATCCAGCGAAGGAAGAAAGTCCTCTGAAGCGAAAAGAATTCAAGCTGAAGCAACATGATCGTCAGGATCCTCGATCTACGACGCCCCTTTGAGGTACACGTATTTTGCCAAGTATGACCGAGGTCATTGCCATTGCTTGAGTGCGGCATGCTAGTTTTATAACAGCAATTGGCCGCTCCCCTCGCATGCTTCTTCTCGCAACTTGTTGGTCTTATCCTAGAGCTCCCACATTATCTTTGTGCCCCACGGCTGACAGTCGAGATGCCCTGAGATCTAGGGAGGGTGCGCGTCTCAAGCCAGATTACACTGTTGCATGACATGCGGGACCTTTCCGCAGCGAGATAGCACAAAATAATGCAGAGTATCTGGGGTCAATGGCGGGCAAATGAGCTTCATACGCGATGCATTGATCCCGCCGTCTACAGCACTTCATTGCGGCTTTTCTGTGACGCTGCTGAATACGCAGCGAATGAGTCTGGCCAGCGTACACAGGCACTCGTCGTGGGGCTATCTCAATGTCAAGTCTACTACTCCAGGCGGACAGAGCTCGATCAGTATATTCTGACGATGTGCTGGCATCACAGGAGATGAAAATCTTCCGACTGGGAAAGACTGTCAACTTTTCTTGACAGCCTTCTCGACACCCCCGCACGATTCTCCTCAACATTTCATTTTCATCGCCGCTCGGACAACAGTCTGGCACCCCACAATCATTGGTCAATGAGAGGTAACAAGATTTTGGTGTGGGAAAAAGGGCTGCGGCATTGTGGTGACCGTGGTCCCGCAGATGTGCCAATAAGCTTGTAGAGATGGGAGCCTTTTAACGTCGCAACACGTCCTCCAAAGATTCAGCAATGTCGCGGTTGAGCCAGGGACGCTCGAGCCTGGAATGGAAAGTCGCAGCATGGTCAAATTGCGCCAGTCCATACATTTCAACTGTGGCTGGTTGCAGATTCGCTGGTCCTCGATACAAAGTCAAGTCCAGCGGTGCTGGCTTACGAAGACCTACGATCAAGACTCGCTGAGACCCTTTACTAGCACCTGTACCAGCGAAATCGCCGATGATCGGTCGGTGTCTGTCGAAGTCTTGGTGGAAAAGGGGCACGGCGTAAACCTTGGTGCCTTGCCCGTCGTTTGCGAGACCCATAAACTGGCGTCTTTTAGGGAAGTTTGTCAATTGAGCACGGACAGTCCCGGCTAGCGAGGGAAGCGCATTCCGACTCTGCCAGTGAGGCTCGGCCTTGCTCGCAGCGTACCCTAAAGAGGCTACTTTGCGATCAAGGATATTGACGAGCATCTTGAAATGCGGCGGAGGAAGTGGCCTTGAAGACAGGCTGAACTGATTCGGCGATTGACGTTTGTCGAACTGCGTAGCTACGGCAATTGTCGACCCGAGGGGCGGAGCTGTCGAACATGAAACGTGTACCATCAGGTGGTAAAGAAGAAACACCAAGAGCAGGCTTGCAGACATCATGTTGTCTCTGCTGAGCTGCTGAAGGCCTCGCTGCTTGCTTGGGCCATGACACAGTAACTCTGTCTTGCCTTATATATGACATCCTCTCTGATTCTGACGGCGGTGTCAGCGTAATTTGTGAGTTTGACAGGGGCTCGACGTGGTCACAAGCACCTGCTCGGCGGCGTCGGTCAGAATGGTCCGACAGGTACCTAATCTTCCCACATGCAGAGTCTCAGTACCTATGATACAGCCCTCTTGCTGTTGTTGTACTCTCACCTTTTCTTCTCAGGAAATACTGTGCAGAACATCGGGAAATCAAGTGGGCGAAAACCTCACACGGTTTTGCAAAATTCGCATGGAGGTCCTAGACGATCACCTTGACGATGGACTCTCCGATGTCAGAACTTCTCACAAAGCATACCGGGTCCTAGTTTCTGTGTCCAGTGAGACAGCCTCGTACGTCAACATACTCCAAAGGGGCGTTGTAGACTGTCACGCTGTTGTCGTAGGTGTGCGAACGATCGAAGATGTGTCGATTTCTTTCACTCATAAGGACATTGGCTGAACGCCCACGAGTTCAGAGACGCAACATCTCCGGTACATTGTGCATCAGCTGCTCCGCCTGACTCGATGGCTGATGCAGAGTGTTGGCATTCTTGATCTTCACTATGCCATACAGCCGGATGCTACGGCCCATTCCTGCAAGCTCGCCAGAATCGTAGACACTCAAGATGGCGGCTTTGCTGACGTCGTCCTTTCCAGCGACCCGACCAACACTGTTTGGCCATCTAGCTACCGCGCTGTGGTCAAGCGGCATGGCATACGTTTTCATGGCGCTTCCACTGAAAATCGGCATGAATTGCTTCCTGTCGGGATTGCTTTTCATCTGAGTCAAGACCAGATCTTCGATTCGGTTGAGGTTGGCATACTTGGAATCGTGGAAAGTCACAGTAGCGTGCCGAAATCCGAGGTTGTGGAGCTTCGAAGGAAGCACACGGATCGCCGGTTCCATGACGATGTTGGGAGAATTAAATATGGACAGCTCTGCAGGAAGTTGGGGAGACGAGGGTGCGACTTCTGAGAGACGTTGCATGTCCTCATGTCTCGAATTGACCATGCCGGGCTCGGTTCCATCACCACCGAGCTTCGCCGCTCCGGTGTAGCGTCCGCGAGACGTTGACGAGGAAGCCCCAGCGCGCACAGAGGCAGGCCTCAGACAACAGAGGACGGCTGTGATGACGAAAAGAATAGGTAGCCATGCAGGGCGGAACGAAGACATGATGGGAAGTGTACTTACAACGGAGAAGCGTAACAGACTTGACCACCTTGCATCTTTATATTCCCTGAAACTGCCTTTCAAGAAGCTTTCAACAAGCGGTATCTGCTTGATGGAGACCCTCAGCTTGCGCCTTATCTTGACGACTACGGATGTCGGGAATATC
The DNA here is from genome assembly GCF_000403515.1 of Pseudozyma hubeiensis SY62. NCBI lineage: Eukaryota > Fungi > Basidiomycota > Ustilaginomycetes > Ustilaginales > Ustilaginaceae > Pseudozyma > Pseudozyma hubeiensis. Next base: position 276,126 of record NW_012133833.1, read on the forward strand.
GAGTGTCGATTTGCGGAAGCAAAATCGGCGAGAGTACAGCATGTGCCAGGAGTGCTGAAAAACCCTCTCGAGGGAGAATACCGGGCCGGAGTGGGACCAACCTACCAATTTGTGAAGTGGACCGTGATGGTGAATACAAAGCAACCTGCTGTCAACGTTCATTCCGACACAAATGCGACAACGAGAAGCCATACGTCAAATCACACCACCCTGCGTCGGCCCCGGCTCAGTCCACTCGGATTTACCAACCTACTGTAGGTGAGGTTTGACAAGGTGCGAAATGAATTGTCGAAGGAAGGCGACGATCACAGAGCTTCGTCTCCGTTTCTGTCAGCCGAAGTGCTGTCATGTGCTGTCTCTACCACACATCGTGACAATGAACGCATGCAGACAATACAGCCGCCTGCTGCTATTTTGGAAATGCAATGTCACTGAAATGTGTCTCGGAGCAACAATGGCCCCTTCAAGGAAAGACATTATGAAGAGCAGCGAGCTCGCGAAACACGCCCCGGATGCTCAGGACATCACCCGCTCGAACGTGAGCAAGTGGAATGCGTCGTTGTACCTCCAACAAGTACGACATGTCAACGTCATGATCGGAAACTACGGAAGCATAGCCGTGAAAATTGATCACAGGGAAATTGTCGAGCTTGGCAGGATCGCGAATAGGAGGATGGACGCTCAACAGCGCAAAGAGATGACGTCTGCCGTATTCAGCTTCGACTACGACGGGGAAAGCAACAGCCAGGCCATGCGCGTCGCCTTGGGCTGGACCGAGATGCAGAAATTGACGCATGTGGCGATCGAACCGCATTTGAAATTCGAGTTCTCTCAAGGAGATAGGAGAAGAGGTCAACTCAGATACTTGAAAGTGTCGTAGACCGAGGTCGCGGTATAGATGCAGGTCGAGACGGATGCTGTAGATGCTGTGGTGTTCGTGGGCATCTGTGAGTTGGAATGGCTGCGTGAAGGTCGGTGTCAACCGAAATATGGCTGCTGCTGCAGTCGGACCAGCAGCAAGAAGGATGACTGCACAGCTCAAGAGGAGGTAAGCTCGAAGGAGGAGCATCCTGAATAAGCTAAACGAGTGGACTGAGCCCAGAAGAAGGTGCACAAAGTGCACTCATCCATGGTCATATATATAGATGAGATGTATGGGCACGGCGCTTTCGCCATGCTCTTTTCATCTGCGGATCTGCAGGGCGTCTGCGGCAGCAAAGCCGGACCAGCATCAGATGCCACGATCCGTTACGTAAGAGACGGGTCCAAGGCTTGGGTCAAGCGTGTGAGCGTGGCTTTGTGCCAGTGGGGGTTTCATGCAGCCACTCCTTCGAAGGTGGGAAGCGGCCAAAAGTTTGACGTTGCTTTTCACCGAGTAGGGGCAAAGAGTTGACTTGAATCGCCTCAGTGCGGCACAGCTGCCGACGACAGCCCGAAGATCCTTTCTCTCCGTAACACGGGATAAACAGCGAGCCTCCCCGGAGAACTGGATCAGGCACAGCAGTGCAAAACATCCAAGCGGCAGTCTCACTTCAATTTGGCTGCGTTGTAGACAGGCCGAAGTAGGGACAATGCTTGCCAGCGAAATACATACATCTCGATGAGTACAGACGATGATGCTTGGCTTCTTCTGTTCAATAGGCCCTTGATCATAGGATAGGCTCCCAATTCGGCGGACGAAGCATCCCGAGCTCCCTAAACACCTCTTCGATGGTAAGAACGTGACCCTTTTCCACTGCTACATTATCAGGTCCATGCGACTGAGCGAGTCTATCCACTACCTGCTGTCCATTGCTAACTGTGACATGACCGTGCCATTTCAACAGTCTACGAGCACCACGGGAGCGAGGCTGATGAGCGCTCAGGATTGCCCACGTGTGATCGCCTTCCGGACGAGCGTCTCTGTGCAAGGGAGTAGCGAGGACCATATCCGGAATGCCTAAAGCAGTGTGACCGAGGTAAAGGAATCGACGCAGGGTACGATCGTGGTTGAGATTACCACGGATTTCGTGGGGAGACAACCTGGCGACAGGGAAAGGCTGTACGTGAACGTCGGGGATTTGCCAGTTGTCTCGAATGTGGTCGCCAAGTCTTGCCTGGTACTCTTCACGTACGTTGCTGGGAGCGTTGAGTCTGATAACGTAGCTACCGGTATAAGGGCGGGTCTCGTCCAGCACAGGCGGAGACGACCCCGTTCCGCCAGCTGCGAGGACCGTCAGGCTGATCACGCCTAGGACGGCGAGAAGAAGAGGCAAAGAGGGTCTCATGGCTGTCCCTGTCCTTTGCGGCGGCGCTTCGGGTATCACGCGAAATGGGTATGGGCAATGCCGCTGGAACCTCGAGACAGTGCTTATATACGTTTGACTTTGAACATCTTGCTCGATTCTTCATGTCAACAGGGAAGGTCAACGGCCCACGACGATCCTTCGAGCGTCGCTTTGACCGTGAAGATGAAGACACGTCTGAAACGTTTCAAGCGTCCCTGTTCTCACGCTCGTCTCATTTGTACTGATGTGAAGCTGGCCAGGCAGACATCTGACGCTCAATCGCATGCACAGCCAGACTGATCGAGCGCCTCTCTCTATCTGTGTTCCTCACACCAGTTGGGACTCTACTGATCGTGGCGTCCGCTTATCTCTGAATCTCCCTACTTGGGCATCATGTGATCACCCTGGCTTCTCATATAAGGCGCAAAGCTTCCAAGACCTCATTTCCGGTCAACGCTGCTCCCGGCAACGTCAAAACGCACGCGCCCCTCAACCACGTCGGTCTCGGTATCTCCTCCCCCATCTGTCCCACTCCCGACACCTTGACGAACTCCACCACCATCACATATGGCTGAGACAGCTCGCGCTCGTGGCCGACGCGAAGTAAAGCAAAGTACTTTTGACCATGACTCTGATACGTATCGCTCACGGCGAAGGCGATTCGCATAGAGCGCCCAGCATTGGCGGTTCCGAGCTGAATGAAGCGAAGCTTGTTGGCGCTGTGACGAATCTGGTACTCGAGTTGTTCAATGGTGATTGGATAGCGATGGACAGGGATGATGTGAGCGTAGGGTAGTTCGAAGGAGTAGACGAGATGGTGATGCAGAAGGGGCTGAAAGTCGTGATCCGGAACGGGCCATGGTGTGACGAATAGTTCTCTGTTGATAAAAGTTGGAGGAGGAAGAGGGCGCGGGTCGGTATCGATGGGATGAATTTGTGCGTCGCCGAAAGCTGAGACGAATGGCAGTACGACGAGCGTAGCCATGATAACGATCAGAAGGCACGGCGTTTGGCGTTGATTGAAAAACGACATCTGATCAAGTGCTGCTCGGTAACGTCGCCAAAGGAGACGAATGATGCTGGAGTGATGTCACATAGATCACGATGCCAGCTGACTCAGAAGCTCGGGCTATTAAGGCGAAGGGTCGAGCTGCGCAAGCCCTGAAATAATGCCTCAGGACGACACCCACCTCGAGCATACAAAAGCAACGCGGAAGCGTACCGATGAGGTCACAGCAGACTTGACGTCAACAAGCGTTGCAGCTCAGATGAAGACACCATTGTAGCATTCGATCGAGAAAACTGGCATATCGCCCACACATGAATAATGCAAGGAGACTACAATCTTGCAAGCGCACGGCGATCGATCAACCGTCTGAGAGTGACACGTCAAAGCTGCAGGTTCAGTCAACGAGGAAGGTGATCGAAAAGCTCACGAGCAGTCAGCGTGCTACCCGGCTCCACGATCTGGCTACGCGGGAAGTAATGACCTGCAATATCGTGCTCGATCCCTGGAGCATTGTTCACGGTGACGAAACCGTTGATGTGCACGCGAGGATCAAAGGTAGCACTTCTATCAACCGAGACCAGAGCGAACGTTTTGCTGTTGGGTCTATCGTAGGGGGCAGGTATGTGAACAGCAGCCGCGAATCCTTGTCTACCCGGCCTGTCGGGAAAAGGTCGACCCAGGACAATCATGTTCCGGGTCTCTGCGGAATTCCGAATCGCTTGCATAACCTGATGGTCGGTGAACGGATGAGCCCGTGTGGCGATGGGCACCACTTCGGCCTGAGGGTAGGTGCGAGGACCCATCCATCCAGCGGGATCACGAAGAAGGCTGGCCAGAGTACCTGGAAGTTCAGTTCGTCCCATCTGATAGCCATGGTTGCTTGAGGTCACGAGCGCGCCGTCGTAGGCGCACCTGACGAGTAAAGCGAGCGTCGCGGCAAAGGCGAGGGTGAAAATCAGACGCATTTCGATGTCGAGAAGAACGACGGTGAGACGGTCGTTCGGGAAGAGTGGCTCTATGGACGACAGTTGTTATCTGCATTTGTGCCCTCACGATGATGATCCCCTTTTATACCTTCCAAGGTGAGATGTGAGCGAAGCATGAGCGGGTCCCACCAAGGTCCTCAGCAGTGCAACGTACGATGCCGACTCCGTAGCGCTCTCTCGATAATGAGAGTCATCAAAGCGAAGTGCCCTAGCTATTGCAAGGGTGATTGCGTGATACAGGCGTGTTCCGAGCAGAGCCCACACGAACCGCAGCTTGTGCCAGCGATGGTCGTGGATCAACGGGCGTCTTTCATCAACGGGCGTGGTCTTTCATCAACGACCGTCTTGGTGGCTCCACTGATGCAGTTGTCTTCACTCAACACGAAATCAGTCGATACTGTGGCCTGCATCCAACATACGTTGCTCCACACGCATGGTTCTCATAGAGAAAAATTGCAACACCCTGTTTCATTATCAAGAATGGCACTGACAATGCCGCATCAAAACCTTTCATTTCCTTGGCAAAACGAAGACCCACGATGACAACACAGTCCTCGTTTCAATGTCCGCAGCGGCGTGATACAGTAGCTCTGATGTCGTGGTGGGGAGACCGTTTGTACGGCAACAGGAGACACCAACACGATCTCATTCACCCAAATGTTATGAAAGAATTATCAATTTAATCAAGGTTCCGTAATTCCCTACCCTGCTCAGGCTCAATGCTCACCGAGCCGACGCTTTCTCGAAACTGTATCTCTGATCGTCGAAGACCACATCCAAATGTCCCCCCTTCCAAGTCGAACCAACAGAAAGCGTGGGTCCCGAACTCTTCCTCTCCGACACACATCTGTACGTCTTGTGTGAAAGCGAAAAGTTCGAAACTCCTCACCCTCCTCGCGTCGATCCCGACCTCGGACAGCGAAGAAACCGATGTTGTCCCGTGAGAAGAATTGGTTGAACCGTCAGAGAATCGATCTTGCCTTGGAAACGTACCGAAAAGGAGCAAAGGTAGAAGAACCTGTGGTGCCGTTTGCTCCTTTCCGATCCGTTGGAGAAAGGTTCAGGCGTTGGAAAGGGGAGGATGGGGAGATGCACATATCCTTGAAAGGGGAAAAGCGGAGCGAGTGGACAATGTTTTTCCATTCATCAAAAAGGACGTTGTTCTTCGATCCCTCGAAAGCAAGGATCGCAATCACTTGCCCTTGGTCGCCGGCAAAGCGAAAGCCCTCTTCCTCCTCTTTCCACCCTCAAAGCCCTTGACACCAGGCAAGTCTCTCCCCAACGCATCCGGCTTCTTCACCTCGTAGATCCTCACAATCCAATTCTCACTCGTAAACGCCTCATCCAGATACTCCAGCTCCGGGCTCTTGGTCGGACCCTGCGTCTGCCTCACCCTATCCATCCCCGGCCTTCCCCCGAACAGATCGTTGAACCGATAGTAGCTCATTTTGTAAAGTAAGCTGTCCTTCATGGTCTTGCTCGCGCCGTCGTCGATCTTGTACTCGCCGCGCGGCGTAAAGTAGTCGGCCTCCCTCACCTCGTCCGGCCAAACACCCTGTGCGATCCTGATCATCCACAGATACTTGTTGATGTCGTCACCGCTGAAACCCAACAGCCCGCCGAAGATGATTAGCACGTAGTCAACGTCGTGCTTGCGCAGGATCGGGTAGGATTTCTCTTCCGACGAACACATCGCTTTGCCGACGGTGGCGATGTGCGTGTTATTCCAGGTGTTGTTGTCGACGAGTGTGGGTCGATCGGCCATGCCGGAGATCTGGTAACCGTAGTCCCACCACGACATGACTTTGGCGTCCGAGGCGGTGTTTTGACGCAGCCAGTAGTAGGCTTCTCTGAAATCGTCGATGATGTGCTGCGAACCGTCGGCGTTGCGCGATGCGAGCACGACAGAGGGTGAAGAGTAGGCGGTAGAGGTGACGAACGTGCAGTGCAGGACAAACACGAGCAGCAGCAGGAGCGAGTAGATGGTGACGAAGAAGCGCGAGTCGAGACCAAACACGCCAAACTTGGAGCTGGAGAAGGAAGATGCGCCGAAGACGGGGGAAGCGGGTCGCGAGATCTCCGAATCAGATCCCGCGACGGTGTTCTCCTTTGGCGTGGATGCGACTTCCGCTGCCTTGCGTGTAGTTGAGCGAGTCGACTTGGCCACCGAATCGTCGTCCGCGTCGGCACGGCCCTCGAGCGGTGTCGGCTCCTTGGGATCGAGATACGTCTGCAACAGCGTGCTCATCGCAATGGCCGCGCTGACGCATACCACGGGCGTCAAGGTCAACATGAGACGCACCATGACACCGGCAAAGTAGCTCGCCATGACGGCGTAGATGATGACAAAGACGTGCTCGTCCCTCAACTCCTTGAAGAGCAGGAAGACACCGACTGGGAAGAGGAAGATGAGCATCTCCAAATCGAAGAAGAAGGCAGGCCAGGCAGGAGGCTGGTGCTCGGATACGGACGCGATGATCGGGATGTGCTTCTTGGCGTAGGCCGTGTCCCACAGCGAGTAGAATCGACCGGTCCAGGGAGCGACGTAGCCGGCATAGGTCAGTGCTACCAGGGCACCGAACGCGAGTGTTGCGACGAGTACGACGAACCCGACGAGCAACAGCTTGAACTGCTTGCTAGGAACGTGTGATCGAACCAGCTCTACGAAAGCGACGAGCTGAAGCAGACCAAAGACGCCGAGCGCAGCCATGTGTTCGCTGGTACGAACAGGCTGGAAGCCGACGAAGGGCACCTGCATGGATGCGAGAGTTCCCACTGCGTAGAAGCTTGAGTAGGAGACGTAGAGACGAGAGCTGAACCTGCCCATCAGGATGAGCACGAGAACATGCAGCGGGATCATGTTGGTGATGAACACGTATCCTCCCCATGCGGCTACCATGTAGAAGTAGAAAAGTGCAGTTGCGACACCCCACAGCGCCGAGCCGTCCTTGAGCGCCTTGATCCACAGATAGAAGGTCATCATGAGCAAGAAAATGGCGATAGCTTCGTTGTCGTACGATCCAGCCACCGACCTCGAGATGTATCCCGGAGCGATACCGATGAAGGCTGCTGCCAGCAGACCAGCAGCATCGTCCTTCATCGCCGCCGTGAACATGTACGTCGCCCACGCCGTGAGACCGGAGAAGGCGGGAGCGAGCAGCACGCAAATGTTTCGAATGTCGACGGGAATGTTGAGCGAATGGAAGAGATTGTAGATGGCACCTGAGGTCACCATGAGACCTGGATACGCAGTTCCACCAGCAGCTCGTCCGAGCGGGTACCACGCTGTAGCATCGAACCAGTTCCAGAAGCGGTAGAAGCCATCTGTGGTCAACACTTTGGTGGCGCGAAAGTTGAACCACGGGTCGAACTCGTGAATGATACTCTCGTGTCGCACCACTGCGAACAGACGTGATGATACAGCTGCGCCAGCAATCAGGAAAATGATAATGAGACGAAGCAGCGAGAGGACGTTCTTGTTGGCCTCGGCAGAGAGGGTGGGCAGACGATATGCTGCACGTGTGCTAGCGCCGGCGCCAGCGCCAGCACCTTTTGTTGATGTGGCAGCCGACATGATGGGTGAGAGGTCTTGCTCCAGATAGCGACGCAATGTACAGTCGTCGCTAGTGGTCTGGACGTCGATTGTAGTCGAGGGAAGGTGGAAGAGGTGGTAAGGGCGTAAAGAGAGTCGACTGTGTGCAGCTCGACAGCATGTCGGCTGTCCGTGCGCGCGCCAATTCTTCTCGTTCTTCCACGTCTCGAAACCAATCCCAGACTCGTCCGAGAAGGGTCCCCTGTCAGGAAGCAATCCAAGAAATTTCGGCGTAACACCATAATCCACATCAAAAATCCACACACGACACTCGACGTCCTTCCGAGCCTCAGTTCAAGTCGATCGACGTCATACGAGCCTTTGACGACGTGGACATCACAATCAGAGACGCATTTCACAGGTTCCAAGACGAGGATTCTACAGAGCCCACTCATCTGCCGCCTCCTTATCCGAAATAAACGGCCTGCCAATCGCGTTGGCCGTTCCGTCGCACATGGGGCAGCTTCCGGCGATGAGCGCGTCCAGCTGATCACGGAGCTGCTGTATCCTCTCCTGATCCTCAATACTCCTTGCTGAACCCATCATCTTCTTGTCCGCTCCACTGCCATCCTCGCCTGCTCCGTTCGCATCGCCGTCCGACGAAGCGATCAACGCAGCTGCTCGCCGTTGGGCTGCGGTACGAGAACCAGCGACCCAATCGGTCGTAGGATTCGAAAACGGATCCAGCGGTGCTAGCACCCTCCTGCCACCTGCGACGCTGACGCTCACACCGGCAGAGATAGCACTGATCACGGCATCCGGCACCACGAGCTCGCGCAGCTTGTCCAACCCAACTGCAGCTGTGACGTTGCCCAACCCCCTCGCGCTCAGTTGCAACCCACTCATTCCGGCCTGCCTGGCACCCTGAGCAGCGTTGACCACCGCTTTGGACCCATCCTTGAGGAAGCCCATGTTCGCCAGTGCAGAGCTCGGCAGTGCGGGCACCAGCCCGCTCGTCAGCGCCGAAATCTGCTGCTGCAACTCGAGCAACTTTCTCAAGCTGCGCGTAGACATGGTCTTCGTTACCTCCCCGATCAGGCAGTCGGCGTGGAACCCGTGTCTGCAGGGGAAGATGTAGAACTGGCGCTGCACTAGCACCTGCATGCAATGGTGACACTTTTGATCCGGCTCGATCGTCACGAATCGCTCGCTGAGTTTGGCAATGTCCTGCTGGATGGCGGCAGCCGAACGTGAAGCTTCGTCCATCTCGTCTTTGAGCTCTTCAATGTGCGCTGCGTACCCTTCCAGAGCCTCGCAGATGTCGTCCTTGCAGTCGTCGATGACAGCGAAGTCGGGGAAGAAGGGCAGTACGTCTTCAATCGAGATGAGGTCGGTGCGTCGCAGGAACGCCATGGCTGATTTGATGTCGGCAGCGGTGCGTACGACTTCCTTTGCGACTCTGAGCCACAGCTTCTTGCGCAGATCGCGGTCCATGGCTTCGGCCAAGTCGGCACAGCTGCAGGCAAGCTCGATCTCGCCTTCGCGGATCGCCAGCTCGACAGCCGACTCGAACAGGCTCATCTTGGCATAGATGCGTACGCACGCCTCCATCTGGCCCTGAGACAGACACGTGCGCAGCGCATAGTCGAGGTCAAAGTAAGGCTGACCGGTCAACGGGTCGGGCTTCGCTTCATCGATGAAGCGCAGGAGCTCTTGCTTTGTATCTTCTCGCTCAGGGTAGCGCGACGCTCGACGTGCCATCAGCGTGAGAAGTAGATTGTGGATGGCGGCATCCTTGCTCCCACTTTTGCCAGCGACGATGGTGCTCAGATACTTGACCGCTTGATCCGTCTCTCCTAGAGTGAGATCAGGCCTGTGCTGCAGCAACGCAGGGATGAGCTTGCGTGGCTCGAGGTTGCGCTGGCGAGACCAACAGTCGACCGTTTGGGCAGGGGCATGCCGCATGAGCACAGAGGCAAAGCTGTAGTAGAGTTCGAGCGAGTCTTGCTTGTTGATGGCGTCGATAGCTTTGGTCCACTGCTTGGACTGTACATGATGTCGGACAATGCGCTGGTGGTCGCCAATGACAGACGCAAAGTGAAGGTATACGTCGGACCTACCGTGCTTCTTGATGAGGTCAAAAGTGGTATGCGGATCCAGCAGTGTCCGATAGGTACCGAGGAATTGGTGCAGCTCTTCAGTGATCATGGTGATCTCGAGGCGATAGTTGTCGACGTCTTGGCTGGCCGCCTCTGCAGCAGCGACATCTTCGAGCTGGTTGATCTTGCTCAGATAAATCTCGACTAGCCATGTGGCAAGCATGACGCGCTGAGTGACGTCGTGAGTCTTGTCGAGTCGCTCGAGACGCATGACTAGGTAGTAGCGCAGGGCATCGCGCTGGTCGACGTCGGTGAAGCGCAAGACGATCTCCTCAAATGCGCGCATGAAGGTCTGGGCATAGCACTGCGCGGCTTGAATGTATTTGCCTTCGGCAAAGAAACGATCGCCCTGGAACGAGAGAACCGTACCTCGTTGGATTCCGGGCTTGGCAAACTTGAGAGCCATATCGAAGGAGCCTCGATCAAGATGCACACGCCATACGTGGCGATCCTCATCGCGAAGGACAAGCTCAAATATGCTTGCATCGGTGTAGACCCAAAAGGTTTGCTTGGTGACGTCGACCGCAGTGCCGATGACGCGCTCATTGGGTTTGAGTGGAAGTGCTTCTTCAAAGATGACCTGATCGTCAAGCGAGCTGATGGCCATAACTCGGTCCTGATAGAGCAAGACAAAGTGGAACTCTGTCAAAGCGATGCTAAGCGGTATCTCTGTGATGGGTGCGCCACCGTCACCAAACTCGCCAGGGTCACCATTGGAGGCTGTGCTGATGCGGCTGCGTCGCTTGGTGGGACTTGCGCTGTCTTCGTCTTCAATAGCGATAGCTGGATATGGCAAGAGGTTGGCGGTCTCAATGACGCTGTCGCCCGCTGTTGCGTCCGGCGGATAAGAGAGCAGCCCATGGTAGACACCAGGCCCGGTCAACCATGCAAGTGCCGAGATGTGCTTGGAAGAGGTAGGAGTCCATGTGTGCAGCTCCGAGTAGGGAAGGTCACCAGGCAGCTCGGACTTGAGATTGGGTGAGGAGTCGCCCCTATACGGCAGGAAGAGCTTGTCGAAGAGCGATTGCGAGTCGACCTCGTCTGTGCGTGGTTTGGCGAGGATGCCGACATACTCGTAAATGCGCGTGCTTGTGGTAGCGATGACGACAGCTCGACGTAGGTCGCTCGATGCTGAGGCCAAGCCGTTGGCGGATGAATCACCTGATGCAGCTGAGGCATTGCGAGGGAATATCTCGGCGACAAGGCCTGTGACCGGCTGTCGCTCTGGCAAAGTAGTCATGTGTCGCACGACACGTTCGACATCTCCGCGTTCGCCTCCATTTCCTCCTGTTCGTCGGGCGATCTTGTCAAAGATGTCGCCATCATCAGGATCGCTGCCTACCGCGGCTGTGATGACTACTTCGTAAATATCTCCTGATCTGGTGCCCAGGAGGATCTGCCGTGTGGTGGACACGGCAGGAGTACTGTTGGCCGCACGTTTTCGGGCAGCCGATGCGCTGCTGTCCTTGTTCCACGCAACACTCTCGATGATGTGACCTTTGAGTTTGGGTAGTAGTCGCGCCTTTCTCCAACCGCTGGCCCAATAGTAGTTGTCACCGTTCCGCATTGCCAACACGAGATGGAGACCGGAGGGGTCGGCGAACATCTTGTGCGGGCCAAGCGTGCTGAGATCTGGCGGAGGCGCATTGCGTGCAGAGCGCGGCGCTGGCGGAATAGGTACATCGGCTTCTTGAGTGTGTTCTGGATCGTCGAGGTTGATGCGGACGAGCTTTGGTGGGGCCGTCGGGAACGGACTAGACGCTTGAGAAGGCTTAGGATATGCATACAGGCACATTGTGAGGATATTGGATGAGACGGTCATGAGAGCCAAAGGTGCCGAGAAGGCGTACTGGACCCTGCCGAGCTGGAAGATGGGATCTGAATGCGAGGATGGGCCTGCATCCGAGGAGATGAAACCGGTCTCGAGTGCCGCGATGGGGTCGAGCATGGACGATCCGAACCCATCGTGAGGAGCATCGTCGCCGTCAATACCACGACCTCCGTAGGTATCATCTTCGAAGCCGTCATTGATCGAGTCGTACGTGTGAGCTCCAAAGCGAGGCGGAGTAGAGTATTGGCCATTGGCACCTGTGTTGTGGGTGTAGGAAATTTGGCGCTTTTGGTTCGGGATTGGTGGAGTATGCTGCGATGACGAGCTCTGCACAAAGTCGTCAAACATTTTGTCGATACCGTGTCGGTCGCATCTGACTGCTGTGAGGTCAGCGTATGTCGTGTGTGAAGAATGGCCGCCAACTGAGCACTGGACGTTAGGGTATCGGAGCTATTCCGCAACAAGGCTGTCGGCATGTGCGACAGAGAGAGACACCAACAGCACTTGGATGCTACTTTGTCGGCGACTCGCCCGGTGCTGAGGCTCAAGATGATTAGGAAGCTGAACGGAAAGGGATGAAGGAGCGTCGGAACGAGTCCGGTGTAGGTTGACGGTGAAGGATGCTGTGTAATTGGAAGAGGGCTGGAGGGACGCAGCGATTCGAGTTGGCCCATCCGCGACTTGAAGTGTGCGACCCTGAACCACAGGAAAGTCCACTGGTCCCATCGCCGATGTTTCCCTAACGCGTCCCAAGCTCGCCTCGCCTTTTTAGCCCGATTTTGCCTGCCAAGTGGAGGAATTTTTCGATAAGTGAGGTGAAGCCAAGCCAAGAACAGCGACCGTGAACGAAGCTCGATGCGGTTGGACCTGCGGTGACGTGCTTCTTGCAGCGTCGCTCCTACCAGTGCAGATCCCGTCAGCTTCGCATCTTCCTTTCACAATACGACATCCTTCTGTTCCACCTTTGTCGCGATCATCACTGGATTCCACCAAGGACTATACTCCTCCAAGACATGCTGGACCCCACAAACATCGAGCCGCAGCGCTACATCCCGCTGTTTGGGCTCAGCGGACTCGGGTTCCAGCTTCAAGGCGTGCTGCACCAAAGCCCTTTCAAAGCATCGTCCTCGCTCCTTTCCCCTACCACCAGCAACGTCGGCAGCAACTCTCCCGAGGCTTCCGCATCTGGTCTCGCCACACCTACACTCTCGTCTTCGACCTCATCCGATACGACTTCGGAGGTCCTTGATCTCGAGAACGGGCCTGGACGATACGCAGCATATGCAGCCCGTCTCAAGACGGCAGTCGGCTCATCTTTGAGGATGAGCGCCTACACAAGCGAGATGGGAGAGGCGCTGAGGCCTTTAACCAAGCCATGGGTCGTCCGGGGTGCCTATGCCGTCTCGTGGACCTACATCATCGTCGATGTAGCTTACGCAGGCTTCAAGGCGGCAAAGCAGTACGAATCGCTTGCTTCCACCACATTCTCTGCCACGGGACCTGTGCAAGAGCTCGAGACAGAAGCAGCAAAACTTGCCAATCAGACCCTCTCATCCGTTCGGGAGAACCTTCCTTTGGAAGAGGTGCTCGACTCCAAGACCCTCTCGGCACTCTCGCCCTCCGAGAAGGTCGAATTGCGAAAGCGTCACACTCAACGACTTGCCGAACACGGCCGACACGCTGGCGTAGACCCCAGCAAGGTCTCTGAGGTGACCCACGTAGGAATGACAGTGGCAAGACAAGCAGTCTTCCAGAGCATCGCTTCGATGGCATTGCCTGCATTCACCATTCACAGCATCGTCAAGTACACGGCACCCGTCTTTGCAAAGGCCAAGAACCACCGGATCCGTGCGTTTGGCCCTACGGCAGCTGGATTGATGTTCATCCCGGCATTGCCGTTCCTCTTCGATGAACCGGTAGAACACGTGGTTGATTTCGCGTTCGATTGGGTTCAGGAGAGGGTAATGGGTGGACCCAAAGCGGCGAACAAGGTGCTCGAGGCGGCCAAGGAGAAGATTTTGTAGACACACTCATCATGGTGGTAGAGGTGGGCATGGCGAGGATTGGCACGAAAGGTGCTCAGATAGAAATGTCATGGTACACAGGAAGCGTTTTTGCATTGCTTGGCGAGTGGAGCGGTTTTCATCGCCAGGGTGTGTGTAATGACGATCATGAACACTGAGGAAAATTGGATGCCTGTCGGTGTGGTTCTTCCCCGCATCCGTAAATTCAGTGTTTTCACGTCCCTGTGCTTTTTGAGCTTTGACCGACTTTTGACAAGCTCTCTTCCAACCATCATCACCAGCTCGACACTGTCATCGCACAGCACAGACCGTCACGATGATGGTGTCACTTCTGCTGCCAGCAAGCTGGACGCTTCAATGTCGCAGTGGGCTTTTCCACCTCGTGTGTCTCCTGCTCACGGCGCTTCTCGCTTTCGCCTCGACAACACCAGCGGTGTACGAAACCGACGAGTACATTCGCATCCAGCCCGAACTCGCCTCCATCACCCAGAAGCTAACGAATCGAACTGTACTCGCCTACATCACGCCCTGGAATGCACGTGGGATCGATGTGGTGGATGAGTATGCGGAGAAGATCGACATGGTTTCGCCTGTCTGGTATACGGTTCTCGTCGATCGAGAGGTGGTTTCCAAGGGTGGGGGTAATGCGACGTACGTTCTCAGCGGTGGACCACCGAGTGAGAAAGAGCGAGAATGGGTGGAATCGAAGCTCAAGAATCGAGAATCTAGGGTGAAGATCGTTCCACGGTTCTATCTAGATTCTTGGCAACAGAACGATTACGCCGACCTGCTATCCAGCCCTTCCAACTGGAACCGTCTCTCCCAACTCATCACCACCGAAGTCTCCACCAAAGGCTACCACGGAATCGTGTTCGAATCAGCAGCAACCCATCTTCTCTTCGAGCCAATCTCCCTCCTCTCCTCCTCCCTCAAGACCACCGACAAATCCCTCACTGTAGTCCTTCCACCTCTGCGAACGCAATACTCGCTAAATGGGATCAAGCTCGATAGGATGCAACAAAGTCAAAACACGATGATCAAACAGTCCATACCACAACTGGCAGCTGTGGTGGATTACTTTTCGATCATGACGTACGATATGTCGGGGGCAGGTGGAAGAGCGAGCAAGATGGAAGGGAAGGATTTTGGGAAGGAGAGTCCGTTGCGGGGGGCTAAGAGGGGTACGCTGAGAGAAGCTGGTCCGAATACCAGCGGCAAGTGGATTGGAGAGAATGTCAGGTTGATTGCGGAGGCGACGAGGGACGCGAGCAGAGCGAGAGAGGAGAGGAGGAGGAAGCAGAAGGCAGAGGCAGAGGCGGAAGCGGAGCTGAACAAGGAGGCAGGAGAAGGAGGAGACGAGGAGGTGGAGAGGTTGAAGGATCCTAGCAGTCCCTTTGCGTATGATGAGTTTGGTGGTGAGGAAGTGCTCGATGAAGCCTCGGTCGATTCGCAAACTGAGGAACGAGACGGGGAAAAGGCCCCAGCAGAACAGCAGGCGGAAGCGGAACAGCCTGAAGATTCACTCTCCCTGATCAAAGGGAAGCTCCTCATGGGCATGCCAATGTATGGCTACCGCTACCCCATCTTCTGGATCGACAAGACCACCGGTCAAGGCATCATCGTCTCACCACCTCTGAACCCAGACGAAGGGAAGGAACTCTTCTCGCGCACCTCATCCTCCTCCCTCCTTCCCTTCCTACGCGGACCCGCAGAAGCCGTGACGATGGACGCCATCCTCACCATCCTCAGCGACCACGACGGAGTCATCATCGACCCCAAAGACGACGGAGAGGGCTGGTTCGACTACACCGAGACGGTGACGAGCGAGTCGGCCAAAGGAAAGGAGAGTCAAGGGCTGAAACCGGGGGATGAGATCTATTGGAGGATGTACCTGCCACTTCCCTCGACGACACAGACGAGATTAGAGGCGTTGGAGGGGGACAACGAGGATGTCGGAGCAGGGGTCTCGCTTTGGGAACTTGGCCAGGCGAACGGCATGCTGCTTCATGCGCTGTAGCAGGAACAAACGTAGCCGAATGAGATATCCGTCGGCAATGTCTGTGTACGCGGCTCAGTCGCGTGTGTTTTGGCGCCAGAGATGAGCATACAAGGTGTTTGAATGGCAAGAGATCAAGCGGAACGGAGTGTACAGTGTGGTAAGAGGCGAGACGAGGGGCGTCGACGGATGAGATAGACGAGACAGAGAACGGCTGTGTGCTGATGGTGGCAGGGTGGTTAAAGGCGCGGAATGCTAGGTCGAGGCTGCAAAGAGTTTTCAACAATCTGAAGAGTCGAGCTTCTATGCCAGGAGCTGTCGGAAGTAAGGATGCACGAGACTGCGTTTCGCCGATGTCCTTCCTGCCGGGTCGTATACGAGCATGCCCTCGAGCAGATCCAATCCTGCTTCGTCGAGCCCCTTGACGGCGTCACGCAGCGGTCGACCAGTCCACTTGGGGAAGCTGTCCTTGTAGTCCGGCAGTTGCTGTACGCCTGGCCAAACATCATCGGTCGGAGTTCCCAGCGTGCGGAAGATCTTGAAGATCTCGTCGATTTCGGAATCGCCCGGGAACAGGGGATGTCGCATGGCCATCTCGGCAAAGATGCAGCCTACAGACCACATGTCGATGGCGGTGCTGTAGTGTCGCGAGCCGAGCAAGACTTCGGGTGCTCGGTACCAGAGCGTGACCACTTCGTGTGTGTATGTGCGCAGAGGAATGCCGAATGCGCGTGCGAGACCAAAGTCGGCCAGTTTGAGGTTGCCCTCTTTGTCGATGAGCAAGTTCTGAGGCTTCAAGTCGCGATGAAGGATGCGGTGCGCGTGGCAATAGTAGAGACCGCGGATGAGCTGATAGGTGAATTTGCGGACAATCTCGGGACCCATACCGTCGCCTCCACGGTTCCGTGAGACGTTGTCCATGTATTTGCGCAGATCGAGGTCTAGAAACTCGAATACGAGGTAGAGCTTGCTCTCCTGATGAACGATGTCGAACAATCTGTTACGGGAGAAGAATGGGTGCAAAGTCAGTCCTGATCCTCTCTAGCGGGCTGTGAACATGACAAGCCTCTGCGACGGCGAAGACTCACCTGACAATGTTGTCATCGCGAAGCTCCTTGAGCAGCGAGATTTCGCGAATGGCTGTGGAAGGGACGCCCTCGTCTTCAGCTTCGAGGCGGATCTTTTTGAGTGCGACGATACGGCCGTTGGCGCCTGGTGTCAAGTCCTTTGCCTTGTATACGACACCGTATGTACCTGCGATCGCGGGGAGACATTGCGCGAGCAGAAAGACAAAGACAAGGTGTCAGGTTTCGGCCACTTGAGCTGGCAGAATGCGCCAGTGCGTGCCATATCAACAGCTTGCTGGGTCGAGTGCTTACCTTCGCCAACCTTTTCGATTCTCTGATAGTTGTCCATGGCTGTATCGGGATGCTGCGTGTATGACGTATGATCGGCTCAACCGATGGGCGAGGCGCGCGCAGTTGATGCTGAGAGAGTTAGATCGAAGGCGTTTCTTGGCCGAGCAGAGTCGTCTGGAGGTCGTCAATTGTGAAGCGCGCGCTGCTTTGAGACGAAAGATCGGTGCGAGAGGTGGTGAACGTCGTGATTAGCGGGAGACGTGGAAGGCGTGAGTAGTCCTGAAGTGATGTACAGAGGTGTCGTGATGACTGGAAGGTGGCAACGAAAACGATGTGATTGTACAGCAGGACGAAGTGTGGAAGTGTGTTGCTCTCTGCAGTTTGAGTTTGTCTCTCGTGTCAAAACCAACCTCGGCGAGTCAAGCCTCACTTGGCTGCTCCGCAGTGTGATTCCTACGCCTGTCGGCGAGACCGAACTCTGCGCGACTGCCATTCGCTTCGTGTGCGTAAAAAAAGTGTTGGTCTCGCGCCAACAGCTGCCAGCCAGTCAAAAGGCTAAATTTGGCAAGAAGCCCGGCACCAGACGCAGTCGACGCGCCTCGATCGGGGAGGCCTGTTTGGCGTGCGGTTGTGGCTCGCGTCCAAAGCAACACAGGAAACCCCGCTGAAATTTTAGGCACCGACCCTCGAAACCAACACCTTGGACAGCAAACGCCTCCGACGCTCCCTCGTCTGTTTGTCTGCCCTCTGCGCGCGTCTCTGGTCTTGACCGGGATCGGACTTGGCTGCTCTGTCTGCATGTTCGTGTTAAGGCAGCGGGCGGGCAAGGCGACAACAGAAGAGTGCTCGCCGTTCCGTTTGGACGATCCGATCTGTGGCTTGCCTGTCGCGAGAGAGAGCCTCATCCGCACTTTCGCCTTCATATAGTCGTGAAGTCTATTGTGACGAACACCTTGTGCCCATCGACCAGGCTTCAATCCTTGAGTTGGACTCTCAGCATGACTGTGTGCAGCTTCACTCGACTATACATGATACACGTACTTTAACACCATCTACTTCACTCGGACGCAACCACAGGCCCAACAGCATAGGCGAAGGACAATGACGGTGCCCATTCGCATGATACCTGCTGCTGTTGCGATGCATCTGGGGCCACAGAAGCTTGAAAGCACTGAATCCCGTCCCATCTGCCAAGTCAAGCACGCTATCGTATAGTCAGCACTGGTGACCACGCGGGAATACTCCTTCTCCTCAGAAGCAAGCAAGCAGACAAGCAAAGTCTTGACTCAATAGGAGGTCGACCATTGCGCGCTGAGCTTGCTTGCAGACAGCTCCGTAAGCAGCCACACTGCACGACGGCTTTGCCGAAGGCTTGCTTCATTTTGAAGATCTCGGTTTCATTTTCCGTCTTTGCTCAGCTTTGGACCCTTTTCTCCCTTTCGTTCGGCTGCGACGCTTGGACCCGCTCGCGGACCAGACTCGTCCGTCGGCTATGTTGCTTCTTTCCACGTCGACTGACTTGCTACTCTGGCTCGAGCTGTCAAACTTCTCATCAGATTCCGCCTCTCAACGGCATACCAGCTTCCTCTCTCTTCCCCACCATCTCCACCGTCGCCGCAGCAGCACATCTCATGTTGGGTAGACTCCGTCCGCTTAGGTGTCTCCATCCCTCCTGTAGAACATCGTTGACCTCTCGCCTCCCTTCGCCGTCCACAAACACATTTGCTCATCCTCGGCGCTGCTTCGCGTACACCTCCGTCACAATGTCAGCGCAGGATGCTCCCAGCTGGAAGATTGAGCCCAATCCCTACCCTAAAGCTCGTCGTGACGACAAGGCTTCCTTGACGTACAAGTCGGCTGCCAAGGGCTCCGTCACCGTTCCCGAGCCCTACATCTGGCTTGAGCAGCCTCCTTCGCAGTCGCAAGAGACCAAAGACTGGGTACACGCGCAGGCAAAGCTGACGCAAAGCTACCTCGATGGCTGTCAACCCGATCTCGATATCCTCAAGTCTCGAATCGAGAAGAACTTTGACTTTGCTCGTTTCTCCTGCCCTTCGCTCAAAGGCGACGGCAAGTACTATTACAGCTTCAACTCGGGTCTTTCGCCTCAGTCGCTCATCTACACCGCCAGCAAGCAACAAGTAGACAGCAATGCAGGCAAGAACCAGCGCGACCCCATCGGCGACATATTCTTCGACTCCAATCTGCTCAGTGCTGATGGCACCGTGGCGCTGAGTTTCACCACATTCTCGCATTCGGGCAAGTACTTCGTCTACGGTATCAGCAAAAGTGGAAGCGATTGGGTCGAGATCTTTATCAGAGAGACAGCTAAGCCGTTCAAGCTGGAGGACGCTCACTACAATTCCAACGGCACCATCAAGTTGTCCAAGGACGAGCTGGCAAACTACGTCGACGCCACCGGCGGTAAGGACCGTCTGGAGGACAGACTGGAGAACGTCAAGTTTTCGGGGGCCGCTTTTACCCACGATGACAACGGGCTGTTCTACCAGACCTACCCTACAGCGTCCGTGACCGACAAAGGCACAGAGACCGATGCCAACAAGGACGCTCAGCTCTGGTACCATCGAGTCGGCACTTCCCAGTCGGAGGACGTGCTGGTCGTCAGCAAAGACTTGAAGGTGCCCGAATCCATGTGGAGCACAAACGTCTCGCACGATGGCAACTATCTCATGCTCTACAACAGCAGGGACACCGACACAAAGGAACGAGTCTACGTGCTGCCGCTGCAGGACCAAGGTCTCACAGCTAGCAAAGAACTCAAGTGGATCCCGCTTGCCCTCTCGTTCAAATATGTCCTCAACTATGTGACCAACAAGGGCAACCGCTTCTACTTTATGACCAACAAAGACGCGCCCAACTCCCGGTTCGTCTCGGTCGACATCGACCCGGCCAAGCAGGCACAGCAGACCAGCAATGTGTGGGAGCTCACCGGTAACGATGTTGAGCTTACCGATGTCATTGCCGAGGAAAATGATGCACTACTCTCATCGGTACAGGTGATCGACCACAACAAGTTGCTAGTGGTCTACTCGCGCGATGTCAAGGACGAGCTGTACCAGTACGAGCTCGAGTCAGGAAAGCGTGTCGAGAGGCTGTTGCCGGATCTCGTAGGTACGATCCAGCAGATTGCTGCTCGACACAGCGACGATCATGCCTTTGTGCAGTTCGGCTCGTTTGTCAACCCGGGTCAAGTTGTGCGTTTGGACTGGCCGACGAAGTCGTCAGCCAGTACGACCAAGGCGAAGCAGACCGCCTATTACGACACGCAGGTACAGGGCATCAAAGCCGAGGACTTTGTGTCAGAGCAGGTGTTCATCGAGTCTAAGGACGGTACACGCGTGCCCATGTTCGTCACGCATCCCAAGACCGTGACCAAGGACGGGACTGCCCCTGCTATCCTGTACTTCTACGGAGGTTTCAACATTCCTATCACTCCGGTGTTTTCGCCCTCCATGATGTCGTGGATCTCTTCCTACAATGGAGTGCTGGCGTTTGTCAACTGTCGCGGCGGTGGAGAGTACGGCGACAAGTGGCACGAAGCGGGCACGTTGCTCAACAAGCAGAATGTATTTGACGATGCTCTGTCCGCCGCCAAATACCTTCACGAGAGCGGATATGCCGCCAAGGGCAAGGTCATTCTTTCTGGAGGGTCCAACGGCGGCCTGGGTGTTGCCGCGTGCATCAACCAGCAGCTTCCCGAACACGGTATTGGAGCTGGCATTGCGGATGTCGGAGTGATGGACATGCTCAAGTTCCACACATGGACGATCGGTAAAGCGTGGACCGCCGACTACGGTAATCCTTCGGAGGATCCCGAGATCTTTGACTACGTGTACAAGTACTCGCCATTGCACAACGTGGACGAGAACAAGGTATATCCGACGACGGTGCTGGCGTGCGCGGATCACGATGACAGGGTGGTACCTGCTCACTCGTTCAAGTTGATGGCCGAGATGCAGCATAAGCTGGCCAAGAACCCCAACCCGCTGTTGCTCAGAGTGGAGATCGATGCAGGACATGGAGCGGGAAAGAGTACGCAGAAGAGGATCCAGGAGGCAGCGGAGAAGTACGCGATTGTCGGCAGGGCGTTGGGACTCAAGATTCGGGAGGAAGGCAGCAGCAGGCTGTAATACAGCTCACCCACTACATAGCTTGTTGATCCTCAGAAGGAATCCAGACCATGTCGCAATCGACACCAGTTGACATTTTCGGTCGAGCGTTGTGAGTCTTCAAGCTGCGTGCTGAGCGTCAAAGAAAGCGATCCGTGAGAGAGCAGTGGGACACGAAACGCGGCATGTGACCAAAATAAGCTCAGACGCGTGTGTCGCGCGTCGCGTAAAGTGGTCTCGCCACGTTTTGGGTGGGGAAATTCAGGGTTCCGCAGACACTCAAAGAAGAAAGGTGAAATTTGCGCACGAGCCAAAGGATGCCCTTTGTTGTACCACAAGATATCCATCCGCACTGTCATCTGTCTCTTATCTTTGCTCACCCATCATCTGCACACCCTCGAGAACATCGCCAGCTAAGCCTTGCCAGCATCACTCAAACTTCCCAAGCTTTTTTTGAAAGTATGGTCCGCAACGATGCGCAGCTCACGATGGACGAGGAGGACTACGAAGCGCAACGCCAGGCGAACATCAAAGCCAATCTCGAGTTGATGAAGGAGCTGGGACTGTATCCAGGGTCGAGTTCGTTGTTTCAGACACCCAAGAAGGCATCGATCGCCGCTAAAGCCAAGTCGAAGTCAGCGTCGAAATCGGTACCTGCTGATGCAGAGGAGTACGAGAGCAGTGCAGCGAGGGTTCAGCGGCCTAGAAGGATCACTCGATCGGTATCTCGAACGCTCGACAGTCCCAAAAAGCCGAAGGGTCGAGGCATGAAACGAGCTCTCAGCGACAATGATGTATACCCTGCAAAGATTTCTCGCTCGCGCCTCGACAGGTACAACACGGACTCTGATTCGGACGACGACTACCATTCCTATCATCGTCCCTCTGGATCCTCCCACAACACGCTCAACCCTGCACGCCACTACAGGTCCTCAGACGAACTCCAACGATCCGCCGATCGACTCGGCGTTCGCATCCACAACCCGAAAACCTTCGGTGCCATCCCCGGCATCCCCATCGGCACGCACTGGTCCAAACGCATCGACTGCTCCACCGACGCCGTCCACGCCCCCACCGTAGCCGGCATCTCTGGCAACGAACACCTCGGCTGCTGGTCCATCTGCCTCTCCGGTGGCTACGAAGACGACGTCGATCTCGGCGATACCTTCACCTACACCGGCAGTGGTGGTCGCGACCTCAAAGGTACGAAGCAGAATCCGAAGAATTTGAGGACTGCTCCGCAGAGCAGCGATCAGAAGTGGGAAGGGAAGAACGCGGCGTTGCAGAAGAGCGTGAGGTCGGGGAAGGTGGTGAGAGTGGTGAGAGGGTGGAAGGCAGGGGGGAGGTATGCGCCGAGTGAGGGGTATGTGTATTGTGGACTGTACAGGGTGGAACGGTGTTGGATGGAGAGGGGGAGGAGTGGGTTTAGAGTTTGTAAGTTTGAGTTCAGGAGAGTGGGTGGTCAAGATCCCCTGCCAACGTTCGACCACGAGGAGGAAGAGAAAGAGCTGTCGGAAGAAGACAAAGAGACCGAGGTGCAGGGAGAATCTTCTTCCGCGACGAACACTGTCATCGACCTACTCTCCCCCTCACCTGCACCTTCCTCACTCTCCACCCACTCCTTCACCTCCCCCATCTCCCCCCACCCCATCCTCAAGTCCTCCTCCTCTTCCTTCGACAGAGCCTCGTACTACATCATCACCGACGACGAAGATGAGCCTCAACCAATCATCATCTCTTCCTCTTGATCGTCGTCAGCATCCGAGGCAGAGGTGGAGGAGACGCTCATGTCGTTGGAAGTGGAGAGTCCAACGCGCGATCAGTTGACGGAGAGTGCGGTCAGGAGGAGTGCAAGGCAGGGGAGGAAGAGGTTGACCTTGGGCTGGGGCAGGAGGCAGATTTGGGGGCAGGGTGAGAGGAAGAATTGGTGAAAGTAAAGATGTAGACACACGAGAACGTTTCACGGTGCGACGGTGTGCCATTCCCATTCATTTTGATTGCTTCCGCTGCTGAGAGGATCGATGCAAAAAGCCGTTAGCTTGTGAATCGAGCGCTTCCCGTTTAGTCGTGCAAACGCGTGTGGTCGTCTGCGGCCCTGCGACGCCTCATGAGGTTTCTTCTTGGGCGTCTTTCGATTGGACTTCGGGAGAGGCGTCGGCAGCGTCCGATGACGGAGCTGTGTCAGCCGCTTCTTTTGCTTCGGCGCTTGTGGTCGCTTCGTTGACAACGTCGTCTTTGACCTGATCTGCCTCAGCGATGGGAAGAGAGGGCTCTGGTTGAGCGTCTTCGTCGGTAGATGGGTTGGCTGCTGTCGCGTTTGCGTCGGTTGTCTGCCGGACCGCGTCAGAAGACGCATCTGCCGAGGTGCTTCCGGTCTGAACGGGGTCGGTATTGGCCACTTGAGTAGCTTGCTCTGCAGCAGCAGCACCATTCGTCTCGTCGGTCGAAGCAGCTCTGTCCGTTGCATTGGCGGAAGCCTCTGGTGTAGCTCCTTGAGAGCCACTTGGCTGCTGAACGTCCTCTTCGATGACTGGCTGCTTGTTCACGTCGGCAGGAACAGGTCCTCCAGCTGCTGCCGCCGAGTCCGTTTCCGCGACGTCTGAGCCTTGCATCTCCGATCCCACTGGAGCCTGCTGCTGCTGCTTCTGCTCGCCTCCTCCTCCTCCATCCCTCTGCTCCTCCTCCTCCTCTCCCTCCTCCCCGATCAAAATTTTCATCCCCATTTGCCTGCCCAGTAACCCCGCGTAGTTCACCCACTCCTCCACCACCTCCTCCTGCCTCTCGATCATCCCCTCCACCCACCCACCCACCACCCTCTTGAAATCCAACACCCTCTCCAGATCAAGCCTCTCCATTTCATCCTTACATCTCTCTGAAACTGTTCCGAACAGCCTCTCTGCGTCCAACGCCCTCGTCTCTGCCTCCGTGAGCTCGGCCAGTAGGCTCTGAAATTGTGCACCCGCGGCGCTCGGGTTGGTCGCCTTGTACTTATCGAACCTGGCTCGGGTCCTTCGGAGTTCGTCCTGGCATCGGGCGGATTTGGCCCAGATCTCGGTTCGGACGGTGAACGCTTTGCGGACGCTGCCGACGACGCGTTCGTACTCGTACATGGTGGTGCCGAGCTGTCGGACGTCGGCTTCGGCTTGAAGATCTTCTAACTCCATCGCACGTCTCTTCACCTCCGCTAGCCCGGCGAAACAGGTACTCAGCGACCTGGAAAGGCTGCTTCCCGACAGGGTTGTCAACACCTGGCCGAGATCGTGCATCGCCGCCACCACCTGCTTCCTCTGACTGCTCAGCTGAGAGACACTCCTGACCATGCCCTTCAAGGCGCTCTCCAACGAATCCAGGTACACCTTTTGCTCGTTAAACCACTCGTCCGTCTCCTCGAACCTACTCGCGCTCAACGCACCCGACGACAGCGACGAAGTGCTCGGAACCATGCTCCCCAACAGCGCACTGCCCCAGCTCTTGTACGTCTTCTGCTCGGGTGTAACTATCGCACCCTTCACCGCATCCCTCGCCTTGACATCGGCCGCAAAGTTCTCCGACTCGAGGAACAACCTCAGATCCTCATCCTGCTGCAACAGCGCATGGCTCGCGATCTTGTTGATGCACGTCTCGAGGCCTATCCTCCTCGCCTCGACGAGTTCCGCAGCGAAGCGACCGATGGACACCTTTTCGGGTACGGGGGGCACGATAATTCCCGGGTTGTTCTGGACGAGCGCGGCGTGAAGCCATCGGAAATCTCGGTATCGGCGGAGGGCGGAGAAGTGGGAGGAGCGGAAGGAGGGGTTGTCGGTGGTGGTGCGGACGGTGTAGACGATGTGAGCGGTCATGGGGTCGCCGATACGTTGCGGGTCGCCGACTTTGATATTGAACGTGAAGGATGGACGGTGCGAGCGGGAGTGCAAGGCGCGAGACTGGGCGTCGTGGATGGCGTCGAAGGACGGACGGTGGTAGTGCGTGGGCTGGGCGGCAGATGCGGGAGAGGCTGTGGAGGAGCCGGTGTAGTTGGCGTTGCGATCGTTGTCTGCGGAAGGACCGGAAGCAGCCGACGAGCCGAGAGATGCAACGGAGCATCCCACCGGACCGCTCAGAGTGGCGCTGCCATCCGCATGACTACGTCCAACGGGAGTTGGAGATCCCGGCTCTGCTCGCTGTGTAAACGCCGCCTGGTTCACACGAGGCGAAGGTTGACCGTACCCATCATCGTCCGAATCGTCTCTGCCCTGACGCACAGTACTCGTCGTGTCCAGATAAGGTGGGCCAGAAAGGCTCGACTTGCGCGAAGCTCCGCCGAACATGGTGCTTTCGTCGGTCAAAGATGTAAGGCGAGCGGCGCTGCTGGCACTCAGCGATCGCTGTGGCAGAGTCGAGCCTAGACATTGCCTCTCGCGCGCTGCTGCGAGGTTGAGCGGGCTTTCGTCGATGACGGATCCGGTGGGTGTTGCATCCGTGGCGAGAATCTCGACTGCAGATGGCATGGTGGAAGGACCGTCTTTGCTGGTTGGTGGAGGCGGTGTGTCCGATCCACGACCACTTTTGATCGAGGAGGGCGGATGTGAGCTGGTAGGCGATGGAAGTGCAGACGTGGCGGGAGGTGTGGGTCGCGCCTGAAGCGAATTGAAGGAAGGATGAGGTGAACCTGGAGCATTGTCGGTGCCGTTGGCTGCTTCGCCTGACGTTGAGGCTACGGACTCTGTTGCTGCTTCCGCCCCCTTAGCCGCTTCGACTTCTGCTGCTTCTGCTGCTTCTTTCTCCTTTTGTGCTTGTTCCTCGGCTTCGCGCTCTGCCTCCGCACGAGCTTGTGCCTGTTCTGCAGCGAGGCGCTTCTTCTCTTCGAGCTTTCGTTGACGTTCAGCTTCCTCTTCCGCTTCTCTTTTCTTGCGTTCATCTTCCTCCTTTTCCCGCTTTGCTTGTGCTTCAGCTTCCAATCTCGCGACCTCTTCCAACTTGGCCTTGTACAGCTCTGCGAGGTACGGTCTCCACCAATCCTCAAAAGAAGTGTACTCGACAGGTACGCCGTACGCCTCCAGTACAGATGTGTCGAGCTTGCAATGCCTAGGTCTTGCTGTAGCGGCCATCGGATCGACTTCGTATTCTGGGTCGAGGAGGTCGGTGCGTGTTTCAAAACCGACCGAGTTGGCGATACGGCTGAGGACCATGCACATGTCGTATTTGGTCATTGCTTCTTTTGCACTGAAATGCGTTGTCGGCGGAACCGGGTCTGATGTCTCTGCGTGAACCTCGGCGAGTTTGATGATGGCTTTGGCGACATCGCCGACGTTGGTGGGGTATCGCACTGCATAGGCGTCGCACTTTTTCAGGTCAGTGGAGTTGGGTGGAGGCTGGATGGCGTTGAGCAGTACGTTGACTGCCGACTCGTCGTTGGTGATGGTCTTTCCGTAGAGCACAGGAACTCGGAGATTTGTGAAATGCCCAGAGCTGGCGTGCTCGGCGACAGCTCGCTCGCCCTGGAGCTTGCTCACGCCGTAGGCATTGAGGGGATTGGGCGCATCGTCGACGGTGTAAGGTGGTTTGGAGCCGTCAAAAACATAGTCGGTCGAGATGTTGACGAGCAGCGGCACTTTGTTGAGTTTGGAAGCAAGGGTGGCGATGGTAGCGGGGGCATCGACGTTGATAGCGTGAGAAGCTGCCGGGTCCTTTTCGACGACATCTGGGCGACGCTCGGCTGCTGTGTGGATAATGACATCGGGTTTGAAGTCTTGCAGGCACGATTCTACCGCAGCAGCATCGGTGAGGTCGAGCTTTACGAGCTGTTTCGACGGATCCGAGCGGGTGAATGCGAGTGCCTTTGTGTCGTAGCCCTTCTCGATGCATTGCTGGTGAACGGCTCTACCGAGCAAGCCGGACGCCCCTGTGATGAGCACCTTCATCGTTGGGATGGCGTTGCTGAGTCGAATATGCAGCAACGGAGCAATCCGAGCCGACGCCCAGTGTTGATGATGGTAGCGCCTCAGTCGGGTGGATCCGAAGCGTGAGAATGTGATGGAGATGACTGACGAAGATTCGCATTGTCGAGTCGGGTGACCGTCCCAGGGTGCATCCGTGCACAGCAAGGCGGCCGGACCAACACACACGAACTCACACGCGAGCGGAATTTCTTCACCTTGGCACTGTTACAGCGTTTACACTGCACACGTTGAAACCGAGATAAAAGTACGGGCGCGGCTTTCATAGGCCGCCAAATTGACCGAGCAGAGCCGAGAAGAAACGTGCACTGCGCTGACTCGAGCCAACAGCTCCTTCGGACCCTTTCCGAAGTCTCACTCCAGACCATCACACATAGACGGAGGCATCCGATCAAAAGACGCAGTCATGTCGACCTCAACGAAACAGCCGATCGCGCACATCAAAGCAGTGCTGTTCGACATGGACGGTCTGCTCATCGACTCGGAGGGCATCTACACCAAGGTGGTCAACGACATCCTCAAGCCCTACGGCAAGGAGCAGACGTGGGAGATCAAGGCCAACCTCATGGGCAAACCCGAACGCGAAGCAACCTTGACATTACTCTCATCCATATGGCCGCCCACAAAGCCTGGCGAACCGTACGGTCCTGATTGCCCCTTTGACATTGACAACTTCCTCAAGGATCGCAACGAGGTGCTTCTCAAAGCGTTTGAGCAGGTGCCTCAGATGCAAGGTGCCACTAGACTCGTCAAGCATCTTCACAAACACAACATCCCCATCTGCGTTGCTACCGGGAGCAAGCGTAAAAACTACGAGATCAAGACCGCTGCTCATCCGGAGCTATTTGGGCCTTTCGCCGCACGCGTCATCTGCGGCGACGACGCTCGCCTGACCCGTGGTAAACCTC
Source organism: Pseudozyma hubeiensis SY62 (assembly GCF_000403515.1). NCBI lineage: Eukaryota > Fungi > Basidiomycota > Ustilaginomycetes > Ustilaginales > Ustilaginaceae > Pseudozyma > Pseudozyma hubeiensis. Next base: position 304,262 of record NW_012133833.1, read on the forward strand.
ATCCAGATATCTTCCTCCTCGCTGCACGAGAAGGCCTCCTAACCGACAAAGCAACTTCAGAGAAGCTCGGAGAGCAATGGACCCAGAACCTCCGCGAAATGGGCGCAGAATTCGACGAATCCCACCACCTCAAAGGAGCAGAATCGAGCATCCTCGTATTCGAAGACGCCAAACCAGGTGTACAGGCGGCAAAGGCGGCAGGCATGCACGTCGTCTGGGTCCCAGATCCGAACCTCAGAGCTCTCTTCCCCAACGAAGAGCTGGGCGCTTCGCAGACCATCGATTCGCTGCTAGACTTTGATCCCACAGATTGGGGTCTACCTGCTTTCGACGATGCATCCGACTGATCCGTTCGCTGCCGTTAGAGAATGCTGGACGTTGTACCATTGGAATGACAGATATAGAGTACATGTATGAGAGGAAAGGAAACATGGTACGGCGCAAGGTCCGTTGCCGAGAATCGTTCTCTTCCGATTGACTTGAGACAAAATATATGCTTTTTGGACAAACATCGACGGTCAAAGCCGCTCATCCGCCGAGCATACCGTTCATGGCGTTGCCAACGTACGCCATGGGCTTGATGTTGGGATGCGGTTGCGCTTCGAACACGGTCCAGCCGATGCTACCCTGATCGTCGATACGTGCAAATGCGCCCAGGTTGCCCGTCGAGTCGCAGTAGTTGGGCGCCGAGAAGATGGTGCAGCATCGACCCTCGTGCTCCTCCTCGTAGCCTCCCATGCGCACCTCGTGACTTCGCAACACAGCGGTGACGCCGTTGAGCTGGCACCACGCCTTGGTGATGTCCGGTCCGAATCCGAGACCCACACCTCGCTTCGAAGGACCGCGTCCCGGTGCGGTCTGAGGATCGCTCCACAGCAATTCCATCATGAGACCGGCTTGACCTGGCTGACCGATCTTGAATCGGTCGATGGCGCGAATGTCGTCGAGCGTGACGCCGTCCTTGGAGAACAGGCCGCCGTGAACGACAAAAAAGCGCTTCAAGCCGGTCTCTTGTGCGACTATGGGCTCTCGCTGTGCGATCGAGAAGGAATCGGGCAACTCGCTGCCCTTGAGAGGCGGCCTGCTGGCTGTGATGAGCGTGGCGAGTGGAAGCGCGACAAACACCTGGGTGAACAACTTGAAGGTGAGATCGCCGCCAAACTTGGCCTTGACCTCGCCCTCGAAGCCGTACACCTTGTTCATCTCGGACGTCTCGTGGTTGCCACGGTTGATCAGCGTGGTCTTGGGGTACAGCCACTTGTAGGCGAACACGGTGAGCGCGATCTCGACTGACCAAGACCCTCGGTCGACAAAGTCGCCGTTGAAGAGGAGTGCATGGTTTTCGCTTGGTGCGCCGGTCTTGTTGAGTAGGTGGACAAAGTCGAAGAACTGACCGTGAGTGTCGCCGATGACATCGATGGTGGTACCCTCGGGTACCTTGTAGTCGACCAGCGTCGGCTCTTGTTGCATGGCCCGGAACGCGCCGAGGATGATCTGCCACGAGTATCGATTGTGCAGCTTGCCTCCGTCCTTGAAGTGCTGTACCATATCGTCGATGAACTTCTGATCGATCTTGCCGAGATGCGCAGTATCGGCATCGTCGCCTTGGGCGATGCGTGGTCCGGCGTACGAGTCGGGTACGACTGTGCCTCCCGAGCCTTCCTTCAAGTTGGACTCGACGGTCTCTGCAGCCTTGACACCTTCCGAGACTTTGATAGCCTTCTCGAACTCAAGTCGACGGATGAGTTTGACGGTGGCTTCGAGCTGGGCCTTGACCGATGCGTTTTTGGGTTCGAGCTGAGAGACGATGCGAAGATCGGGGAGGGCCTTTTTGGGGTCGAGGATACTGAGATGAGCGCTGGCTCTGCGGAAATAGGCTTTGGAGAACTTGGAGTCGAGCTCGATGGCTTTGGTAGCGTCTTCTATCGCCAAGCCGTGCTGCTCGAGCTTGAGCTCGCACGCTGCGCGGTTGCTGTAAAAGGCGGGGACGGAAGGGTCGAGGGCGATGGCGAGGCCGTACTGGTGTTTGGCTGCGTCGTACTGGCCGGCGATGAAGAGCTTGTTGCCCTCATCCTTGAACGATTTCGCCTTTGCTTGCCTCTCTTCGACGGGAAGCGCCACGTCCTCCTTGGATGGTGAGGGAGGTACGTCGGCGGAAGTGGCAGATGCTTGGTCGAGGTGAGTCACATCGGTGTTGATCGATGATACCGAGGATGCGACCGGGGACGATGGCGCAGTGGAGCCGCTCGAGGACGAGGATTCGCCTTGTACCGTCGAGCCTGACATGTTCCACGGAGCTTCTTCCAGGGTCCTAACGAGATAGTGTGTGTAGGTTTTTGTTCCGACTGCCAAATGGAGCTAATCAATTGAAGAGAAAGAGAAAGATTGCGTGCTGTCGGACTGAGGAAAGGCAGAGTCTTGCTGTATGACTGGACTGTATCGGTGAAGCCGGCAAGATGCGGTCGACGAATGCTTGAGTTTGCGTTCGTGTGTACGCAAGCTGCTTGGTAGTTGGGAGAGAAGCAGTGATAATCGGTGCGCACTCACCGAGCTTTTTGGTGGAGGTCGGTCAAGTCGAGCTCACCTTCTGCCTTGGCTCGTCAGTCTTCGAGAACAAGACACTCATCAAATAAGCGCTGTTCAGATGCCCTCTCAGACTGCGGAGACTGCGCAGCAACCACGAAAAGATCGCGCTCCTTGTTCCGGTGACCAACAAATCTTCTTTCTCTTTTTTTTTTTGGCGCATGAAAAAGGCCGAGCTTGTTAGCAGCCGATGGCTAACACATCAAAATTATGGCGCCTCCACAGACTCTGATTGACACACGAGGCGACACAAGCACACAGAGGCAAACTTCCAGATTCACGCTTGAGTTAGACCCTGAAGCGCGTGTTGGCACTGTGGCCGTCTTGAGCCCGTTTCGCGACATCCGACCTGTCAAGGACCTCATCAAGCCAATCTGCCGCATACTTTACCCAAGCCGCTTGAGGGGCACGACTCAGCAGCGCTTGCAGCCTCCTCATCAGCCTACAGCAGCCGCCTGCGCTCCTTCGTCCATCAGGACCGCATACAAGCATCGCCATTCACTTTGATCATGGCGTTGCTTTCTTCTGCTCCTCCACGTCGGCACGGTGCTTAGCTCGGTCAAGACAGCCCATTTCGACACCATGCCGCGCGAGTCTGGATCGCAAGCAGGCCCCTCGAGAGATCGTGACGGGGCAGACGATGCGGCAGCGCGCAGAGCCCGTCGCCAGAAGCGCAGAGAGGAGGAGGCCTACCACGTCAAAGGCTGGGAAAATCTGTACGGAGGCGGTGGCAGCAAGCCCGTTTTCGCTCACGATCCTCTACCGAGCTCCAAGACTCGAAGACAGGGACAGTCATCGTCGCAATCTCCGACCAAGTCGACCCGTGATTCGGCGTCCTCACGCCCTCGGACTCAATCGCCCGCTAAGGCTTCCAGCTCGAGCTCTGCTTCAGCGTCCCAGCTGCCGCCATCGACCGCACCGGCAAGCACGCGCAGCATGATATCGCATGCATCAGCACCTAGGCTGACGAAGCGAAAAGCGTCGACTCCTTCCTTGCACACCAGCCCCAACAAGAAGTCGAAGGCTGCTGCTGCTGCTGCTGCTGCTGCTGCTGCTCCTACCACTCGCCGTCGATCAGCCCAGGATTCGGATGATTCGGAAGACGATTTCGAAATCACAGGTGCCAGCGGGCCAGCAGCAACTCGCTTCTCCAGCAATGTTGCACCCGCTTCCAGCATCAAAGTATCACCTTCGGCAGAGTCGTCGCTCAATGCACGCCCTTCAGGCTCCTCAAGACGCTCCGTCAGCAAAGCACCTTCCGCAGGAGTCCAATCGTCCGCTGCGCCCTCTCTACCTGCTCAAGACGATGGCGACACACCTTCATCAGCGTCCGCAGCAGCGAGCCGCGATGCTTCACAAACGCGTGTCTCGGCTTCTTCGAGCTCGCGCAGCACTCATGGACCAGCCAAACCCACCGCCGAGGAAGTCGAAGCGCTCAAAGACAACGCGCTCCGTCAATACGAGCAAGGCATATCGCTCGCCCAACACATTGACAACAGCGTGCGTGACTTTACCGCCGGCCTCAGTGCCGATCATCCCAATCTGCCCATCGTCAGCCAGTTTCGGCGCAAAGTGGCAGATCTTGGCGCGCAACTTACCATCAAGGAGCTCCGCATCGACATGCCTACACTTCCGCCCCGATTGCAGAAGCGTTTCGCGCCCGCTGTGGCTGCCTACGTCAAGTATCTCAAACGCGACGAAGTTTCGGCTCAAGGCGATGTTGAACCAGACAATGTCGCCACGAGCTCCATACGGTCACCCGACCCGGTACAGCAGCAAGCCCCGGACAATAGCAACTCGTCTGCTACCATGAACAATGACACCAGTCATGACTCGGCTGTCGAGTCGGTGGGGTCGCCACAAGCGTTTGGAACACCACCAGAGCAGCCTCTGGAGGACGTCGACGAAGCAGCAACATCCCATCCCTCGCCTCGGGCAGCATCGACGCCGACAGTCTCCAAAGCACAGGAACCCACCGAGGAGCTGGAGAGCGATGCCGAGCAGCCACGCGCGAATTCAGCCGATCCTCAACAAGCCGATGAGCCAGAGGAGGAAGATGAGCTAATAGACGAGCTCGAAGAGGACAATCGAGGGGAGATCGCCAGCGGTGAGCAACATGCTAGTGCAACAGCAGCAAAGCCAAGCGAACTGTCCACAGACGATCCTACCGCAGCAGCCGACGGCGAAAATCCAGTAGCCGGCAGCGCAGAATCGATCAGCCGAGCTGATGCCGAAGTAGCACATCCGCCGTCCGACAAGCAGGATCTCCTCCGGACTGGCGACGCAAACGAGATTGCACCAGATTCTCGGACTGAGGGGGTACAGCAGGAAACAACGCAGGAGGCGTCGGAAGTCGCTCAAGGCCTCGAACACCCATCGACAGAGGCATCAGGCGAAGGGATGGCCCCGCCCATCGGCAACTCTCTACCTGGCGAAGGGAATGATGATGCAATTGTTACTGCAACGGATCAGACTGAAGGTGCTGCTGCAGCGGGAGTCACCACCAAAACCTTCGTCGCAACATCGGAGATGCCGGCAGATATCGACGCGGAACAAGTGGCCAATGCCGTTGAAGCGGTCGAACAAGCTCTGACGGAAGACAGCGAAGTTCTCCCAGAATCTGTCGAGACTTCTGAGAGCCTTCCAAACGACGCATCTGCAGTCGAGGCTTCACCCCAAGCTCCCGAAAATGTGACAACCTTGACGAACGAACCCGAAGCGGTCGATGATGGCTCCTCAGCTACTGCAATGGAAGCGGTTACTCCAGCAGTCACTACGACCCCACACCCCGCACCTTTACAGTCAGACGCCAACGAGATCGCCTTGGAAGCGCAGAGCTCTGAGATCCAGACGCCCGCCGAAGCACCAGACGCAGATGCAATCGCAGATGCCGCAACAACCGGGGACGCTGTGTCGCAGACTTTGGCGGCTGCTGTAGCAACTCTCCCCGCCGAAAATGCACAGGAGGCGGAGGCGCCCGACTTGCCTAACAATGCAGGAGCCGATATGGATACCGGCAACGCCTCTGCAGGTGCAGCAGAATCTTCAGAACCTGCTGGCTCTTCTGCCGAAGGTCATGATGGGTCGACCGCCGCTGAGGTTCTTGATGAACCCCGTGCACTATCCAACCCGGATGTTGCCGAAAACCCAGTCACCATTGACGAGACAGGCGTAAGCCGAAGCCACGAGCGAGCCAGCAGCCAGACTGCCTCGGACGCCGGTACAGGCAGCCGCGCAAAGAAGACCATCGACGACCGCATGAAGTCGATGCTCAACGACCTCGCAAAAGTGACCGGGCGCAGATCTTGCTACGTAACAGTGAGGGAGCTCAAACCGAAACGGGCGGGTCTCGCCACACCTCGGACGGTGCAAGACGTGGTGGACAAGTGGCAGGATCCGGCGCAGATGATTCCGTGGACCTGCTTACAGGAGCTGGGTCCTGGTATTTTCCACAAGAACGCACACAAGCACATGCACCTGTCGATGCACGAGCTGATGGACAGGGTGTCGAGCACCAAGGCTGTCAAGCACCTGTCCAGGTTGCCGGAGAGGGTCATGACGAGGGCGTTGATGGAGTTTCCGAGGGTCCCGCATATGATGCACTGTTGGAATGAGGAGAAGAGGAAGTATTTCCATTCGAGGGGGTTGGCGCAGCCGAAGTATACGAAGCCGGAGTTCAGGTTTGCGGATGAGGAGGAGGTGGTGGAGGGTGGCATGGAGGTCAGGGTTAGCACGTCGGTGCCACCGGCGGGTCATGGTGCGGACGCGGCGGGACATCTGGCGGCGCCGGATCAAAAGCCTAGATCGGCTTCGCCGGTCATGGCGGCGGCACAGCGGCAGGCGATGCCTGGCCAGCTTCTGGCCTCGCACCTTGGACAAGCTCCAAAACCGCAGCCGGCTCCAGTGGTGCATCCCAACATGGCACAGAACAACTTGGTCCAGCTGCCACCTGCTCCCCAAGCCTCGACGCAACGCCAACGCCACGTGCAGTCCGCACCTGCGACTCACTCCCAGCCGACACTGCAAGAGGCGTTCCGACGAGCACAAGCAACACCCACCGCCGTTGCACCCGCTGCGCTCGCCGCGCCGGCTCCAGCCGTCCACGCGCCACCGATGGGTGCGCTGACGAACGAACGACGAGCGGCTATGCTGCGTCAAGCTACGGACCGGGTGTTTTCCGGGCTGGCGGCTGACTGTCTCTCGCTGGCGGAACATGTGATCGGATCGCCTGCGTCGGCGGAGCTGAACGTTCGGTCGCATTTTAGCGAGGCGGATGTGCTGCACGTGCTGGACTTTGTGGTGGCGACGTATCGTAGGGAGATGGAAGCGGAACGCGCGGCAGGTGGGTCTTCGCGGGTGAGGGCGGAGCAACGGTTCGCCAAGATCATGCGGGTGAGGAATTGTGCGATGGAAGCGTTGACGTTGACGCAGACGTTGTGTCGGGTCAAGATGTGTTTGACCGACGCTGCGGCCGATTCGCTACGCCGGACCGGGGTGGCGTCATCGGATGGATGGTTGGACTTGCTGGCGACCAGCGCGAAATGGGCGGGTACACGGCAGTTTTTGTTGGCCAATGAGGCGGCAGCGGTGGGGATGTTGTCGGGGCCAGAGTTGAGGTTGATGCTGGGAAGACAGGTGGATTTGGTGAATAAGCGGTTGGAGGGGGTGCTGGAGAAGTTGATGAGTATGGACGAGGTGGTGGGTGGCGAGGGAGGGGGAGGGGAGGAGGAGAGCGGGGCGCAGGAGGCGATTAGGAAGGAGTGTGAGCAGATTGGGAGGATTTGTTGTAAGCACGTGGTGGGGATCCTACTGGGTGAGGGGGAGAGGCACTCGTAGAGCGCAACACACACACACACATTGTAACTAAGTAACACACAGACCGCATTCGCACGCACGTTTTGAACTGTCTGGATTGGTATTCCTACTGACCAACACCGCAGATGGACAGCTCTCGCATCTCCTGCAGCACCGCCTCTACCTGGTTATCCAACTGGCCGTCTGCGTACTGCTCCCTGACGCCGTCGGCGAAGAACCTCTGAACGCCGCCCAACTTCTCGTACCCGTCCTCTGCGAATTTCGCCTGGATCCTTACCATGGCCTCGAAGCTTGGGTCGAGATACGGGATGCGCAGGTCGACGAGCTGGGGTAGCTCGGTTTTGATCTGGTCGTCGAGGGTTTCGAAGACGATGCGTGCGTCGTCGAGTTCCTTTTCTGCGCGGGGGAGTTTGGAGGGGTCGTCCGAGGGTTTGTCGACGAGCTTGCGGTGTTTGCTGCGGGCGGCGTCGTAGTCGAGCAGCTTCTTGGCACGTTTTTCGAGGATCTTGTTGATTTCGGGGAAGTAGCTGGCGAGTTTTCCGACGGGTTCCAGGACGGTAGCGCGGTAAGGGGCGTCGATTTCTTTGGCGGTTTTTGTGTCGAGCTCGTCGACGGCGCGACGGTAGGCGTTGGCGGACATGGCTGCGTCGGACGAGTCGGTATAGAATCCATCCACCGCTTCGGCAATGCGTGCTTGGGAGGAGGCGAGAGATCGCATGGCGTCGAGGTAGGCTTTGGCTTCTTTTTGCAAGGAGAGGACCTCGCGCTCGACGGTGCGGTATTGCTCTTCGGTAGAGTTGAATTCGGAATCGATTGTTCGTTCGACCTGACCAGTCTTCTGCATCAGGGTGGTACCTGCGCGGTTGATGGACTTTTTGAAGCCGCCCCACGACATGATTGCGGTGACGAAGGTTCGGGATTAGGAGCACCGCCTGGTGAGTGTTTCTTCGGTACGAGTAGCCAAGGTGCGCGGATCGTGTGCGACTGAACGAATGCTGAGGGAGGTCGTTTTTTGCGTTGGCTGTAGGTGTGTGCGAATGCCGAGGAAGAGTGTAGGCTGCGGATTGACGGGGTTGATGGTGATGAGAGTCGAGAAGAAGGAGCTGCGATGAATTGGCGGTTTGGCTGTCTGAGCGCCAATACAAATTGCTTTGTATTTCCGCCCGACGCCTCCACTCGCCCACTCGCCGACATTGGCTGGGCTGTGCACGGATGCTGAGGAATTGAAATCGCATTTGAGCGTGACGCTCTGCTGAGCTGCTGCTTTTCCGAGATGGACCCTGACTTTGGATGCCCAATCTCGACGACGCTGCTAGCTACTGTACCATCAACCACCACCACCATCTCCATCCCAACGTCGTCATTGTCGTCGTCCATCTTGCTCGCATTTGCATCAACTCACTTTGTTCAACCCAAGGCATCCATCTTTTATTCCTTTTTCGGCATTTCCTCTCACACCCGCAACGATGAATCGACTCTTCGGAAGCAAAGCCGCCAAACCAAAACCGTCTCTCACCGATGCCATCGCCTCCACCGAAACACGGGCCGACTCGGTCGAAGTCAAGATCCGCAAACTCGATTCCGAGCTCACCCGCTATCGCGATCAGATGCGCAAGATGCGCGACGGACCCGGCAAGACCGCCATCCAACAACGCGCACTCCGCGTCCTCAAACAGAAACGTCTCTACGAGAACCAGCTCGCGCAACTCCAACAACAATCGTACAACATGGAGCAGGCTACCATGACAACTGAAAACCTGCGAAATACCATGGCGACGTTCGACGCGATGCAAACCGCCAACAAGGAGATGAAGAAGACGTACGGCAAGATCGATTTGGACAAGATCGAGAGTATGCAGGATGAGATGGAGGATCTGATCGAAGCGGCGAATGAGGTTCAGGAGACGCTGGGGAGGAGCTATGGCGTGCCGGACGAGGTGGATGAGGAGGATCTCCAGGCCGAACTCGATGCGTTGGAGGCAGAAGGTGGATGGGAGGAAGAAGGGGAGAGCATGCCGAGCTATTTGCAGAGCAATCAGGAGTTGCCGGACTTTGTCGATGAGCTGCCAAACGAGGGATTGGGAGCAGGCGAGAACAAGGAGCAGGAACAGGCGCTAAGGGCGGCGTAGGTGGCGAAAGGCTGGATCGTGTAGCGTTCTCGCCACAAATGGCAGCAGTGGATACATCAATGTACTTTTACTCTTATGAGAACATGCATCGTCCAGTGAAGAATGGTTGCACCATGCTTGTCGTTCGGCTTACTTGCTGTGGATTGCGCTCGATACGCAGCGTGTTGAATCATTGTGAGCATTGTAAGGGTGGGCTGCTGCCGTGAATCTGCAAACCATCTCGCCTCGAAAAATGAGCGTTGAAAATGGGGCTGGAAATTGAGGTTGTAAAAGTCAACTGACAATTCATGGTTCCTTTGCGATGATCAGCTTTGTCGGTCCAGGCAGATGCAACACACACACACTCACACACTCTCCCTATCTTTTTCACCCTCTATTGACGATGTTTGTCTCGCCCCTAACAGCAACCCGGACAAACATGCAACTGCTCGTGCACAAAAGCATCGCACTCGAGACAAAAATCCTTCCCACACCTTGCACACCTATACCTCGAGCTGGCCGACAACCCCGCATCCTCCAACGCCTTGTTGGCCGCTGCGCTCCTCTCGCTCCCCTCCTGGAGCGTCGGGAACGGCAGGTTGCACGAGAAGCACGCCGGCGCCGAATCCAGCGTCACTGAGGTCCACGGTACCGACTTCCAGTTCGGCACGGGGAACAGATGGTGGTACGACCTCGCCAGGTGCGTCGACATGACGATGGTGATGCCACACACGGGGCAGTCTGTGGGCACGTCGCAGACTTTGACGCCGCAGCGCGGGCAGAGGTAGCCGCTTCCGCGGGAGCGCGAGTGGCACGCGCATAGCGTGGGAGCTGCGTGGGCGGGGAGACGTAGCGGGAAAGCCATCTGCAACAAATCCACTCCTGCTTGCACCGCTTCGTCGTCCTCGTCATCCCCGTTCTGTACACCATTCGTCGCGCTAACTCCATTGCGTCCCTTGACCCGCCTCGCTCTGCCCTCGACCGCCGGTGGAGGAACTAGCTCGAACAACGAGTCGTGAAAATGCCCCTCGTTCAACGCTACACTGAACGTACCGCCCGTCCGCGTACACACGTCCTTGAACACCTTGACTTCTGCAGCCAGATGCACGATCGACACTCGAATGTTGTCCTTGACCAGCGTACCGATGGTGTCGTGGATGTTTCCCGGATCGCACGTGGTCAAGCTTCCGAATATCGCCAGGATCTCTCGCGAGTTGGACGCCGGCAGATGCACCAAGCTGCTCCTAGCCATCTCGAGCGCATTCTGAAGCGATGGCTCTCCCCTCGGCTCCAGCCTTCGCTTGTTGGACAGGGATGCGGTGTGATCTACGGTGTTGCCTCCCATCATCGCGAGCCGTTCTGCGATGCCGGAGCGCGTGCCGATGATCGAGAGTTGGCCGATGGGATTTTGATCGAAGTACTCGCCGACAAACTCGCGCGCATACTGGAGCGTCACATCGAAGCGATTCGGTCGCATGTCCTTCTCGAGCATGCTAGCGGAAAGATCAACCAAAAGTACCAGGTGTCGGATGATACCGCGCTGAACGGGCGCTACATCTTTGAGCACTCGGCGACGTTTGGACCCTTCGATCATTGAGCGGACGGCACTTTCGAGCGAGCCAGAGTCGTCTTCGGCGACAGCATCCCATGATCGCTTGTATGTGGCTTCCCAGGAGTATCCTTGGTCTTTCTGCTTGGATTTGGCGGCTGCTGCTGCTTTGACTCGAGCAGCGGTGCTTGAAGACGATGATGCCGCGGCAGCGTTGGACGGTCCAGCTCGGCCGTTGGAGTTAGCCGAAGGCCGCGATGCAGCGCCGCGTAATGTTCCGAGCTTGGGTAGTGATGGAGCAGCACGGTACTCGTCGCCGCTGTCATCGTCGTCGAGAAAGTCTTCGGCATCGTAGGCGTCGGCCCCGTCGTCGACGTACTCGTCGTCAGCTATTCGTGGCGGCATGTTGGAAGTATGAAGGCCGAAAAGCGCACGAGATCGAGACTGCACGGAAGCCCCGCGGTGGTTGATGCTTGCTCCTGGTAGATGGGGATGGTGTCGTGTGGATGAGACGTGGAGCGAGAAGGAGGCTGAGTTGCGAGAATGTGTCACTTTCCTTGAAATGGCCGAAGCGCAGAAATGTGGAGTTCAAAATCATAAGCTCAATGTAGCCGTGGTCTAACAAGTGTCGCCAAATTTCAACGCCAAATCGAGTCGCAGTCAAAGTCGCGTCGCTTCTCGTTCCAACACCATCATCCTGATCCTCATCTTGATCATCACCACCACCATCTGCCCTCACTTCGACGCCCTGCCGTTACCACCACCGCGATGAATATGCCTCCTCCCCACGGTCCTGGTGCCGGTCATCCAGGACACCCGGGCATGGGTCCATCTGCCTCCCCTTCCCCTGGCATGATGAACCGTACTCATCCCCACGCACAGCAATTCATCCCCCAACACCCACAGCAGCACTACATGGACTCGCCTACTCCTTCCTCGACTCGTGGTCGCAAGCGCAAGCTCACATCTCAGCACCCGCACCAACAGCAGCATCCCCACCCGCAACAGCAACAACACCTGGCACGTCGTCCATCCATGCACAACCCTCACCACCCTCACGCACAGCAGCAACCTCCCGGAGCACCCCACGGTTTCCCTGGAAGACCGCCCATGCCGGCATTCCTGGGACTCAACCTGCCACCCACCATCGCAGACGAGATGCCCGAATCCATCTTTGACGATCTGGATCGATTGACCCCGCGCGACATGGCTGTCGCCAGGTACGCCAAGAACCACGAGCTGCTCAGCATGGTGTTTGATGCGAGGAGGATCGACACTATGACGCCCGCTCCTTCGCCGTATGCGCAAGTCAAGGCGGAGGATCTGAAGGCGAAAGTGCAAAGGATTCAAGACGAGGCGGACGAGTTGGAGAAGCAGCACAGTGCAAAGCTGAGCCAGTTGAGAGAGGGTTCTGGCTCTGGTAAGGGTGCGCAGAGGCAGAAAGACGGGGATGGGACGGACGAGGCAGCGGGTGTGGAGAGTTGGAGTGAAAAGGCTTCGAGGGGCAAGATTCTGGGTGTTGGATTTGTCAGGGCAGAGACACCCGAGGAGCTGCGACCTCCCAAACCTGTGGTAGAGACGATGGAAGCCGGTGGAGATGAGCAGATGGACGTGGAACAGGGTGGTGATGCGGAAGCTGCGGCCAAGGCGAAAGCTGACGAGGAAGCCAAAGAGGCAGAGCGCAGGCAGGCAGAGAAGGAGGCGATCGAAAAGCTCAACATCGAGCTTGGTGTCACGCGTGCTCAACCGCCTGCTGAGGCGCCAAAGGCCGTTCCTGCACCGCCAGCCCCCGCAGCTGCAGCTACGGCTACGGAGACGGCAACGGAGGCTGCTGCGACGCCTGCTGCTGGGGGAACTACGGGTGAGGCGGATCAGGCGGTGAGCGACATCAAGCCGCCCGTGGCTGCTGTTGAAGAGCCGCCTGCTGCTCCTTTGCTTGCTCCTGCCGAGGTGCCAGCTGAAGCTTCTGGCGAAGCTCATGCTCAGCCAGCTGCGGCTGATGCAGCACCGGTTGCACCTGCCACGGACGCGACTGCCGGCGACGCTGCTGCGACCGCAACAGCGTCCGAGACTGCCGAGTCGGCCCCCACGGACGAGGCCTCTGCCTCCGCGCCTGCTACGGACACGGCCAGTGCAGTGGAAGCCGTCGCCTCGCAACCGGACACGCTGGCGGACGAGTCGATGCTCGACCAGCCCTCTGCGCCGGCGCCGATCGAAGCATCCGCTGATCCGGTGGTGCCTGTCAGCGCGGAGCTAGCGGCTGATGAGGGCGTGTCAGCTGAAGCCACGGCGGATGAGGTGGTGGCGGCTGTGGCAGAGACTGCTCCCGAAGCTGTTCTCCCTCCCACCGATGTTGCTGCTGAGGCTCCCGTTGCTGACCAGTAGAACTTGCACAACGGCAATCCATAATCAAGCTTTTCATTCTCGCACACCTCACAGGTCTGAAACTCGAAAAAGCAACACTATGCATTTGAGAACAACAAGAAAACCCAAACACCCTCTGGACATGTCACTGAAACTTCTTATAATCATGCGTCTCGTAGCTCTTGATCTTCTTCCTGCCCTTTCCGCTGGCAGTCTGTTTAGCTCTGGGTTCGACTTTCCCCCTCACCTGGAGCCTGTGGTACCTATCTCTGAAGAGGTTGCCTTCGGGTTTGAGTGTTCGGAGGGACTCGCTGAGCTGGTCGGCGGTTTGAACGTCGATGTGGCGGTCGGGTACGGTATGTTTACCGATCTTGTGACCGGATAGACCGTTTGCAGAAAGTTGGGAGAGTTTGTCGAGACGACGTTGTTCAGCGGCCTGGGCGCGGGCGGTGGCGAGACGAGCTTCGCGACGGCGGAGGGCGGGGAGTTGGAGGATGGCGGCGGATTCGATGCGGGCGGCGCGACGGAGGAGCGCTTGGGATTGCTGGTGGCGGACGCGTTTGGCGCGCAGGCGTTGGGCGCGCGTCTTGCGTTTCGACCCGGGTGCAGCGGTTTCCGTATCCGATGCGAGAGATTCAGCGCCAGAATCCGAGGCGTCGTCGTCGTCGTCGTTGTCGGAGGGAAGGTCAACGTCCATACCGCGGTATCGTTTGAGTTGGTCGTCCTTCTGCGAACGCATTTCGGCCTCTCGTGCGACGATCGTCGCCAGTTTGGCCTGCCACTTCTCGCGCTCACTCTGGGCCATCTGTTCGTTTTGCTCGAGCTTGAGTTCGATCTCGTAGGCCTCTTGGATCAGCGCTTCGTGGGATTCGAGGTCGGGGTTGTACGAGGATCCTGGATGCGGCAGGTCGATGGCGGGGAGCGTGGATGCGATGTTCTCGTAGTCGTCCCTTCGAAGCGTCTTTGGCAAGCTAACGGTGGGCTTGGATACTTCTGCCGGGATCCAATCTTCCTTTTCGGTTGCCTTGGACTTTCCCTTGTCTTCAGTAGTCGACCAAACATCATAAACGTTGGACAGATTCTTCTTGACAACATCATCGCTCTTTTGCGCAATGGCACTCTTGTCCCCCTTCACTCCGACCTGCTGACGACCTACCATCTTCCTCAGCCTCGACTCCATCTTCTTGTCATGTTTGGCGCGAGCAGGCTGGGTGACAGCAGAGTGACCGTACGAGTTCTGGAGGATCTCGAGCGATTTCAGAGGTCGTTTGGTTCGAGCCTGTTTGGCGGCGAGCGTTTCCTGGCCGGAGCGGTCTTCGACGAAGAGGACGTCGGAGGAGGTGGCGCGGAGAGGGTCGGATTGCTGTTCGAGGAAGGACTCGGTGGTGGTGAGGTCGATGTTTTTGCGCCATGATTTTTTGCCTTTGCGGGAAGATTGGGCGGGTTGTGAGGGGGCGCCGATGGCGGATGCGCGGGTCCGGGTGGGCGCCATGGTTAGAGGAGATTTGACGAAGCAAAGAGAGGTTGGCTAAAGAGGTGATCGGACGATGACCGATGAGCAGTGCTTTCTTTGAAGCGACTGTATATATGGTTGAAGAGAGGATGGCAAGAAGTGCTGTCAAGTTTCTCGAGACAGACCCTGAGCAGCTCCGAAAGCAAAAAAAGGCGGTTGCGGGGACTTGTGAGAAGAAGAAATTGAAAAATTTCGCTTTGAACACGCACAGCTGCAGAGATCCGTCTGCCGAGAAAAAAGAAAAGGATTTCAGAAGCAGAGAAAGCTCGAGCTGAAATCCACAACCCAAAAAATGTCTGTGGAGCTCACCTGAAGTAAATTCTGGAAGAAACACAAACTGCTTACCAGTCTTGACAGGTATCGTTCGACGTCAACGACCATCATACACACCGCCACCGCACATCGGCATCCCACCGTTCCACAACACCTTATACGCACACACGAACACACACGCACACCTTACCATGTCGAACAAAGCCGCGTCGCTCACCAGCGATCAAATCGATGAGCTCCTCCTCTCCGCACGATACGGCGATCTCGAAGACCTCGAATCCACCCTCTCGCCTCTCCTCTCCACCTCATCCCCATCCTCCCCCTCAGAGCTTTTGGCAACCATCAAGAACGAAGACTCCAACACTCTCCTCCACTACGCCTCTGCCAACGGCCATCTCGAAGTGGTGCGCTACCTCCTCCCCTTTTGCGACCTGTCACTCTCGCTAGCCCAAAACGTCTCCGGCAACACCCCACTCCACTGGGCAGGACTCAACGGTCACCTCGACACAGTCAAACTTCTCGTCTCGCACATCGAAAAGCTCGAATCGGAAAACCCGGAAGAGGCGAAAAAGTTGAACTTGATCTTCCACCCAAAGACACAACCGAAGGAAACAGACGCGGAAGCGGGAGAAGACGATGGTTCGGAGAGAAAGTTGTGGGACGTCAGGAATAGTGCTGGAAGAGGTCCGATGAGTGAAGCCCAGATGAGGGAGCAGGAGGCCGTCGTCAAGTTTTTGTTGGAGAGCATGATCGATGGTCCACAAGGATCAACACTGCAACCGGCTGAACCGCTCCCCTCAAACCCAAAGCTGGAGACCGAAGCGGTAGAGAAGCAAGCTGCCAATCTCAGCTTGAACGAGTAGCGTCGGCATTGTATTTTATATTTATATAACTAAACAATCTCATCTCAGACACAGCAACCACGTTCAACGCTGCGAGCAGCATGATTGTGCTTGTTCTTTGTGTAGTATTACGATCGAGATATGAGAGACGGAGAGTGCTCTACATGGTACCTAGATAGCTTGTGCCAAGATTGCCCCTGCGATCTGCATTGTCCAATCCCAAAAAGGCTATGCTACGCAATCGCGGAACGAACCCGTCAAGGCAATGAAGATCCACTCCTCTAGATAGCCTTGGACTTGACAAGGTTCTCAATCTCGGCAACAGCGTTGTCCAGGATCTGCTTCTGGAGCTTGTCGTCCTTGAGCGAGTCCTGCACCTTCTTGATCACGCTGGCCGCCAGTTCGCGCTGCTCCTGCTCGCGCTCGCTCGCCTCGAAGCGAACCCACGAGTCGAGCACCGACTTGACCTCGCCAGCGAGCGCCGTCTTTTGTCGCAGCTCAAACACCTCCTTCTCCGACTGCGCCGTCTCCTTGGCCACAGCGTACAATGCCTGGGTCAATCCAACCACGTCCTTCTGCGACTCTACCGACGTGATGCGCGACTGCACAGCCTCCGTGTGCTTGGCGCGAGCGCCGTTGAGAATCTTGGAGATTTTCTGCGGGGGTGGGAAAAGGAAGAGCGAGGGATCGGATCAGCATGACACGCCAAGAAGGGCAGGATGTTGCGCACAAAGCACCGTCGCAGGAGCAATCGCAGCCAAGATGGCGTCAAGCAAGTGTCGAAGGGCTGAACTGGGTCGATCCTGGGGTGGCAGCGTCATGCTATGCTGGCGAGGTTGTCGGCGAGTGCAATACAAGTCCAGCGCTAGACATTGTCCCCTGCGCCAGCTTCAGCATTTCCAAGGCGAAGCATGCACTATGAAGCGCTTTGCCTGCCTCATGACGCGCTGGTGTGATTGCAGATCTTTCCCGTGTCATGTAGGAAAAAGATGTCTGCGGGGCGTGATTCCATATCATCTCATGTTGCAGCGATGTTGGTATGCACTTCTTTGCCAACAGAAGTGCGACTGATCCGGGCTACTGCAAGTGGTGAACTTCATCCGGTACTGCTCTACGATGTTTCTGTCGAAAATCCATGTCGATACTGTCGTAATGGATGCTGCTGTTGCGGATGCTCTTGTTCTGGACGTGCTGCTGTGGAATGGATGCTGCTGCGACGGAGCTTGTGCTCTTCTAGTGTCGGGATGCTTACCTCAATCTGGGAGTCAGCCCACTCCTTGTAAGGGCCGGTGACGGCACGGCCAACGAGGACGGCAAAGATGAGCGAACCGACGAGGATGACAGTCTCCTCGTTGGCGACGTAGATTTCCTTGCTGATGGCGACGGCGGTGAGACCGGTTCCGAGCGTAACCCAGCCGGTCTTGCTGACGAGCGAATTGCCTGGCAAAGAGTCGATGATGGAGCTGGCGCGTGCCTCGGGCGAAGGCTTGTCGCTGTAAAGTCGGATGGCAGCGACCGAGGTGGCTGCGCGAGGAGCGACGGTGGGTCGCGCAAGGGCGAGAGTAGGTACCCTACGAGCAGCGACGCGGAACGACATTGTGGCGCGAAGTTCAGGAATGGATGGGAGGTAGGGAGAGGTGGTGGTGAACGTTGAGATGGAGAAAACATCAAATTGATGGCGACGACGAACACAGTCAGTCCGCCAGCTCTGGAAGAACGAACAGACACACACACACTCTCTCTCCCACGACTGACGCTCGTTGCTCGTTTGCTGTCTCGAAGCGTGGGCTGGCGGCATTAGCCAGCCTTGTCCTGATTTGGCCTCTGAACGTGCGGTGAGTCTTCCGGACGACTGATTTCGCCAGGCGTTGGGCGAAGTTGAAATGCCCAATTCAAACCAGTCTGCATCTTCGAGTCCCAATTCAAATCAGAGCGAGGCAGCCAATATTCAAAGGATGCATCAACGCAGAGCCTTTTGAAGTCATTTTCCAAGTCGACGTTGAACGGCTGGAAAATCGATCACGAAAAATCAAAGCTCCCTCGCGCTTGAGCCTGTTTCTTCCGTCTGATCTCTAAGCCTGCAGACGGAACCGAATTGTCGCGATTTCCTCCTCATTCCAATCGTGGCCATCTGCAAGAATATCTGTAAGATCGGTCGATCTCCGAACGATAAGAGAAACCTCGGCGACTTTCTTATGACGGCTGCAACTTGACATCAAAGACGAGAGCTGACTGACCTTCGCAGAGGTGGACCCTGAACTGCCAAGCATCGCTGCCACACCGTACCATCTGAATTTGCTAACCTCTTTGCTTCCTTCGTCAAGGAGCAAGAGCACGCTGCTGCCGCGTTTGATCATCGGACGCTGCGTTGTCGATCAGATCGAAGGACTAGGTATCGCTGCAGCCTCGGGAGAAGACACGACATGGCGTCGTCAAATCGCCGAATTTAGACATGATTGGGCGAGCATGGCAGCCTGTCAAAGAAAAGCGAGGATGAGTGAGCATTGAATCATCGGTTAAACCCTTGTTTGTTGCCCTGAAGGCGCTCTGACTTGAGGCGCCTCTCTCCCTGCCCGTTTGCGACCCCCGTCGAAGATGTTGTCTGCTGCTGCGTCACCTGTCACCTCATTGCCCAGGGATGTGCAGGGCGAGGTGAGCACCTGCGAAGTCGCTCTGCTGGACAGTCCAGCAGTGCCATGAGATCACAGATGTTTGTTTCTGCTGCCTGCTGAAGTCATTCTGTGCGAGCTTTCCTGTCTCATCGAGTACCGTTGGAGGCGTGGAGGTGGCCCTCGCTGCGGCCATGAGATATCCGCGAATCCTTCGAGGCACCTATAAGAAGCCAGGCGTGAGGTCTCATGTAGGTTAAAGACCACCAACGTCTCTCCGACTATCCACCACGTCCATCCAATCTCTCTCAGCGAACACGCTTACCACCGCCACCATGTCTGAAGCTTACGCAGGAAAGTCTGATCAGCAGATCATCGACGAGCAGGTATGTATCCTATCCAGTTTCATTGTCAGTCTCATCGCGCTCAGCTGCTAACACAACCTCTACTTCCTTCGCTTTGCACAGTTCCGAGACCTCGACAACAAGTCGGACAACCGCCTCAAGGACTCGTTCAACCCCAAAACCACCGTCACCTCGGAAGAGTCGGGCGTCAACGAGTCTGGACTCGACAGCTTCCCCGGTGCTTCCGTCAGCGTAGGCCGCACCGGCCAGACTGGTGGAGGCACCAACCCTCAGAACATCCCTCCTGAGGAAGGTGGAGACGACCGATCACAGCGCACCGGCGAATCGAGCATTCGTTTCGAAGGCTTGGGCGGTCCCGAGGACAAGAAGTACCAGGCGCTCGCCGACAACCCGGGTGGATTCGATGCTAACTCGAGGGGTGTATACGAGGCTCGTCAGCCCAACTTCAACGAGCCCGTCCCCCAGACTGAGCCCCAGGCTCTCGAACCGGATCAGGAGGCCACCGCTCGCAGCCATGTCATCAACTCGTGATATCATCTAATCTATTCTTGCCATCGATGAACACAAATCACGAGCTAGTCGGAGCGAGACAAGCAGTCGTGGTGATTGCGATGCATTGTGTCTGACGCCTGATTTGCGGTTGAAGCAGAAGTGGAAGGCGTTCTCAATAGGACGCCGCAAAAATCGTCTGTGGCATGCATGAATGCGAGAGCCTAACATGAGGTCGAAATTTCAGGCCCGGGCCATTTTCACACGCGGCAGAGCCCATTCATTGCTTTGGAGAGCAAGGAAGAGGGGCGCGACCCTACCGGCTTTCAATTGGCCATTTCGAGCCGTGCGAGGCTCGTCACATCGGTGTTGCTTGCTCCCTTTTCTGTGTGTGCGAGAGGGACAGAGAGGGTCTCGCCTTTCCCGCTCGAGCATGCCCAGTCCGTGCTCTCGTGACTCTGACACGCTCCATCGGTCCAGTCAATCCGCCCTCCTCCGCCCTGCGCCCTCCGCGCTCAGCTCTCCGCTCGTCTTGACTGACTCCGCTTCTGAAAAATTGGCGTGCGGTACATCCGGTTACTCCCATTCTGCGTAATTGCAGGAAACCTATACGGCAGCTTGGCTGCTCTCGCTTTGAGGAAACTGCATGAAGAGCCCGCTTTGCTTTTTGAGCTAAGAGTCACACTCAACTCACGAGCTTCCCCGCAACGCATTCGACGCTAAGAAGCCAATCACCGCTCGACCCACCGACGCTGCCATCCCTTCGATCCTTTTGCTTCCTCTATCCTTGCTACTACCCCAACACCCTCGCTCGCTCCGTCTCCGAGCACATCTCCGCTTCCGCAATTCTCAAGGCACGCACACGAGGCTCTATACGGTCGAACATCACGGTTCCGAACACGGATCTTCGACATCAAGGTGCTGCACAATCTCGGCAACCTTCGTCCGACGTCAACGTCAGACAACCAGAGTTTGACACCTCATCCACCGAGGCGCCGTCTTGCTGCGTCCGTGATTTTTGCACCGTCGGAAGGCACACCGGCCAAGAGCAACTGCTCATAGGGTCCTATCTGCTGATACTCACCCTTGTTGGTCAGCGGCGCTTCCGAGGGACTGTTCGCTGCGGAACACAGCTCGACGCGACAGCCAACTCGCAAGACGACGCTTTTGCTGCCCTGGGACCGCAGCCTCTCTAGCCACTAGGCCTTCTGTTTAGCCACGTCGTCACAATGAGCTACCAAATTTCCCAAAAGGTCTGGTCGCAGCTGCACCATTTCGCCAGCTTCCCGCAGACGGGCATCTCGCTGCGACAGATGGTGCAGTTCGGACGCAATCCGAATCCAGGAACAATCCTCCAAGCAGGTAGCTTCCTCGCCGAAGAGCTTCCCATCAGACTGGCACATCGTGTCAAGGAGCTCGACGAATTGCCACATGATCTCTCCAAGATGCCCTCCATCGTCAAGGTCAAGAACTGGTACGCGCAGTCGTTTGAGGAGCTCGTCAACTTTCCCAAGCCTAGACTTTCCGATTCGGTACAGAAGCTGCTGCAGACCTCCTCAAAAGCGTTAGAGCCGCTCCCCGAATCCAAGCCGAATCCAAGCCTGCTAGAATCGGCCACCATCACCGACAGCGACGCCGGGCTCGCAAAGGCGCTCGTGCCCAACAAAGCAAACGGCAAGAACGGCGGGGGCTCAAGATCACGCGCGCTCCTCGAACACCGATACTATGCAAATCTGCCAGACCACCAGTGGCCCAGCGAGATTGAGCAGTACAACGAGGACTTCACAAAGGCGCTCGAGAAGATCAAGAAGAGGCACGACGCCGTCGTCACCACCATCGCCCAGGGTGTGCTCGAATACAAGCGCTCAAGAAAGCGCAACACGGTACAGGCCGATGTCCAGTCCTTCTTGGATCGCTTCTACCTCTCACGTATCGGCATCCGCATCCTCATTGGTCAACACATCGCCCTCAGTCGTTCGTCACAGCAACCTGCCTCGAAGCTCATCGGCAGCGGCAGCAGCAGCAGCAATAGCGGCGACTATTCGCTCTCGGACCAGATCGCGCGCGTCAAGGTGGATGGCAACCAGGAGCACGAGCAGTACGTCGGCATCATCTGCACCAACACCAACGTCGGCGCCATGGCGCACGAGGCCATCGAGAATGCGCGCTTTGTCTGCGAGGAGCACTACGGCCTGTTCAAGGGTCCTCCCGTGCAGCTCGTGTGCCCATCAGATCTGACGTTCATGTACGTGCCAAGCCACTTGAACCACATGCTCTTCGAGCTGCTCAAGAACTCGCTTCGAGCCGTGGTGGAGCGGTACGGCGTAGATCAGGAGGACAACTTCCCACCGATCAAGGTGATCGTCGTCGAGGGCAAGGAGGACATCACCATCAAGATCAGCGATGAGGGTGGAGGAATCCCGCGAAGCGAGATGCCGCTGGTGTGGACCTACATGTACACCACGGCGCAGTCGGAAGATTTGGATCCCGAGTTCAACGCCTCCGATTTCAAAGCGCCCATGGCAGGTTTCGGGTACGGTCTGCCGCTCGCAAGACTGTACGCACGCTACTTTGGCGGAGACCTCAAGCTCATCTCGATGGAAGGGTACGGCACGGATGTGTACGTCCACTTGAATCGTCTTTCGTCGAGCAGCGAGCCGCTTCCGTAGGAATACCTCAGGTCCAAATATGGCTGGAAGCGCAATCGCACCATCAGTGAGATCGAGGCCAAGGATCGCGATGTTCAGCAGAAAATTGGTGCGGGTGACAAGTCGGCTGAACGACGACACCAACCGTCTCCATCTCTGCTGGAGCTGCAACCGCACGAGCAATCATCGTCGTCGAAGACGACATCTACGCGGCCTGAAGATCTCCTTAGCCGTTTTGGACCTGCCCCTGGCTCTGCTGCGGATGCTGGAGAAAGCAGCAGAGGAGGGGGATTGGGGTTTCTACTGGCGTTCCTGCCGAAAAGCTGGCAGCGGAAGTGGGCTCCGCACCGGCAACAGTCTGACCAGAATGACGCACACGACACTCGATCCTGATCTGGATCAGGTGGAGCGGGGCATAGAGGGGCGGCATCACCTGTAGCGTAGCAGCAAGCATCCCGTCGGACGGCCCGTCCGATCGCTCCTGCGACACTTCATACACGATCGAACGGACAAAGTTAGTGTGGCTACATTTCGTCACGACTGACGAATGTCGGCTTGGCCGAGCAACGACCAGATAACTGCGTCCAGCATGTACATTATCACTATGTCTTTTCATTTCGTATCTCTTGCAACTTGTCTGTTGCGCTTGATACTACGGTGCAGCTTCGATCTCGGCTGTGTACGTCTGGCGTAAATTCCGACACTATGAAGAGACATGGCTGTTGTGACCACGATCGCGCTCTACATTTCGCGGTCTCGACAGTCGCATGTGTCGGCATTCAACAAGCTGCGGTGTTGGATAGCCGGTGCAGTGAGGGGAATGAAAAAGACCGGCATCCGACGTGGGGAACTCATAACGCCAATTCCGACAATGGAGCACGCAACCTTTGAAAGCAGGTACATCGGTGGGGCGATGCAGGATCGTCAAATGGAATCGATGCACCGTCCGAGCACGAACAAACAGCGGTGGAGCAGCCGAGATGAAGCTGCGGAAAATTTCTTGTGCTTGCACGCTGCACGTCGTCGATTCTGCAGCGAGACAAAGAGGAGAAGAGCTGTGGGTTGATCGGTCGTCGGTCACTTCAGCGATGAAAGTGGGTGTGAGTGCGGAAGCACTTCCGCATACACTCGGTATCGGAAAGCACCTTTGACAGTGTGACCTTCCGTTTGTTACTTTGGAAGAAACGGCGGGCTGAGCGCGGCGCGCGCTTCGACATGCGAAGGGTTCAAAACCGGGGCTGAGACAGGATCAGCAGGCCAAAAAAAAAGCAGGGTGCGACGCTGCAAGCACATCAAAGCGTGCACGCGTGCGTTGGCAGTCGACGGTTTTGCATGTAGAACAACGACGTGCCAGCAGTGTATATAAGCTCAAGCTCAATGCCAGATGTCTGTTTGCAACGAGCAGACAAGCATGAACAACAGGCACCGGTGTTTGACAAATCATGATTGCGTTGCGTGTAGATCTCCGTTTGATGCTTGCGAAGGGGCTCCCCCTGGATGCTGCCGCCATTCCTCGCCCTTTTCGACTTTGCGCTCGCCGCTGTTTCCGAGGGAGGTGGTGTCAAGATTACCCTCCGTTGCCTCCGTTGCTCTCACGATGCATTCGACGCCGGTTGAGAACACCAACACTGTCACAGACGCAGGTCCATCACACGATCGCAATTGAATTAGACTCAAGGCTTATGAGGGACCAAGGGCAGAATGTCCACAACTCTTACCTTTCAGATGCAGACAATGGTAGGATCGACAGTTGCAGGCACGAGACAGGCGAGCGCAGGCTGAAACCCCACTGCGGGAGCAGCAGAGCAGGTGCAGCACAATCGGAATCGAAAAAACCTCTCCCAGCTGTGCCTTTTTGTACACTGCATGTGTGTCTGTCAAAGGGGACCGACCCTCTTTTCTTCGCTTCCGGCGCTACTCAGAAAGGACAAAAACTAAGGCTGCACACTGCCCCACTGCATTAGGTTGAAACAAATGTCACACAGACACTCCGTGACGAAGGCTGATTGAGCCGCTGCCGAAGCGCGGCTGTCAAAAGCTCGTGCTGCCGCTGCCGCTGCTGCAGCCAGTACGGTGCTGCTGCCCGCGATTTTGATACAAGTTACTCGCTGTAAGTTATCGGCTGGTGTCGAGTGTGCATGTGGGTCAAGCGTGTGTGTCGGTCGCTTGCCTTTTTGCCCCTGCTGCACCGTTAGTCGCAGGTCGGCAAATCCGCTCTGTCGCTGTAGCTTGGTCGGCCTCTGCACCGGTCAGTCCAATTATTGAGCCCAGTCGCGCTTTTCCGACGCCGCCTGTCGGCCTCTCCGCCTCTGTTGCTCTACCCTTCCGTGTCACTTTCTTCTCTGTCTGTGTGTGTCACTCGCTGTGTCTTCGCCTCTGGTCTCCACCGCGCGAGCTGTTAGACGTGATCGGAGTGCTCTCCGATTCTCACCACACTCCGACTCGACTTGTACCATACAACTTGCCGATCACCATCCACCTTCTGCCTCAAGTTCGGCATTCAGCGCGCTAGCACTGCATCGTCGGCCGCTGCCCTTTTTACCCACCGACACAAGTCAAGATTGCCCAGCATACGACTGCGACTCAGAACGCGACCTGCTCGGTGCATAGCAGTTGCTAGGCACACTCTACCCCGCATCGACCATCCATCAACCTTTGCTCGACGCTCGCTCGTACCGAAAGCATCGAAGCATTTCCGCCTTCGTCCTCGCCCGCTTCTGATCACCACACCAAGAGGCTTTCGCGCTGCTCGAGCTCCACCAGCACAAGCCTCGATCTTGTTTCATTTGTACGCCTTGCAATCGCCTCTCCGCCGGTTGCTCATACGGGACCAGCACTCACTCTTGTCGCTGTTTTCGCCGCCCCTCCCCACTCGGTTGTTCAACGAAGCGCAACCTCGCGCTCGCCTCTCGCGGCTTAGAGTCTCCCTCGGAAACCACTGTCTTGCTCTCCAAGCAGACGGCAGCCATTCACCGCACCAGCGAATCTGACGCTTATCGCTGCTCGTCCTGCATGAGGTCGAGGTTGCAATCGATCCACTTTGGTATCCCAACTGCGTCCACTGTCCCAAGATGAACGGCATCGAAAACGGTCAGAACTTCGACCCGGCCTTTGACGCCTTCTTTCAGGCTCCCACCTCCTCATCGCCGCACCAGCAGCTCCAACACATTATGGCGGATTCGCCTTCCATGGCTCAATTAGTGGGACTCCCTCAGGCCGATCCCAACTCTTCGCTCAGCGTCTTTGGTCACGATACGACCAACATGCGTCCCACCTCTTCGGGCAACAACCTTCATCTCAACATCTCGGGTCTTTCCGTCAAAAGTGAAGCCGAGCCACAGCTACAGCAGCAACAGCGATTCAACAATTCGCTCAATTTTGCAAATACCGCCGCTTCCTCACCTCAGTCGAATCTTGCGTCGCCAGTCGATGCAGCAGCGACGCCATTCCACCTGGCCGGTGCCGCTTCGACGTCGCCGCTTTTGCATCCCGAAGGCATAGCCAACTCGGATGCGCACCTCGGTGCACCCACCGCCTCTTCGCCGCTGCGAGCCGAGTACAATCTCAACAATGAGACAGCTCCCACATCCGGCGCTGTGCGGTCCTACAGCTCCACATCCATCAAAAGCGCCACTGGCTCTCAGAACGCCGACAGTCCCACGTCCTTTGGCGGCGTCGCCAACCAGAGCATGGGCGATGTGTCCGTCGATGATCCCAACGTCACCGGCCAATCCGACGCTGACCTCGCCGCGGAAAAGAGGCAGAGCAGCAAGTTTGTCTACAAGCTCTTCCGCATGGTCAGCGATCCCGACTACCAGCACCTCATCAGCTGGAACCGCAACGGCACCAGCGTCATGGTCTGCAACTTTGACGAGTTCGCCAAAGAGGTGCTCGGCAAACATTTCAAGCACAGCAACTTTTCCAGTTTCATTCGTCAGCTCAACATGTATGGGTTTTACAAGGTCAACAAGACACCCCGCGGTCATCGCCAGTCTGTCGATGCTCAGATCTGGGAGTTCTCCCATCCCAAGTTCCTGCGCAATCGGCCCGACTTGCTTGACGACATCCGTAGGAAGGCGCTGGACTCGGAGCACGCGCGCGTCGAGGCGCGAGACTTGCAGTACAGCGTCAGCGTGGGGCAGATGCAGTTGCGACAGCAGGTCGACGAGATGCACTTCAGACTCGAAGAGCTCACCGAGCAGAACATGGCGCTGCGCACCTTCACCACGCAGCTCAGAGACGTGCTTGGACTCGTGCTTGAGCACGTCAAGAAGTCCAGCGGTGGCAACCTCGGATTCGATGTCCGCATCCCTACGCTGGATCTGCCTTCTCCAATGCCTCCGCAGGGTCTGTGGACGCCGCAGGGGCACGACGGCCCACCCATCTTTGTTACGGAACCCGAATTCGGCGCAGGCGTAGGCCCAGGCGGTCTGCGTATGGGCTCTGGCCCGACAAACCTTCCCCAAGGTATGCATGGAACACCGCCGACGTTCGACGCCTTTGGCATGGCGGGAACGCCTCTTTCCCGACGCGTCTCTTCCAGTTCGGCGCACAGCGAAAGCATGCTGACGATGAGCGGCTCACCGATGCATGGCTCAGTGCACGGTGACGGTGGCATGATGGCGATGGGAGCCAACATGACACCGCAGCGATCAGCTTCGTTTGGCGAGGGTCAGATGCCACCCCCGCAGTTCAACATCGGCCGCAGCGGTGGACCCGGCGCGAATCGAGCCGGTCTCGCTGGGCTGGCTATCGACACTTCGGCGTCGACAGCGGGTATGTATGGGCACGGCACGCATCCCGGTTTCAGTCCGACGTCGGCAGGATTGTCTGCAAGCAATGCCGGATTGGGGATGATGAGTATGCCACCGTCTCCGCTGACGCCGCAGCACCAAGCCATGATGGCTGCCATCAACA
Organism: Pseudozyma hubeiensis SY62; assembly: GCF_000403515.1. NCBI lineage: Eukaryota > Fungi > Basidiomycota > Ustilaginomycetes > Ustilaginales > Ustilaginaceae > Pseudozyma > Pseudozyma hubeiensis. The sequence continues at coordinate 331,337 of NW_012133833.1, forward strand.
CACCGTTGCCTCCTTCTCCGGCGCCAGGCGCAATGCCCAATGGGCAATTCAAGTCGTTCGACGGGTCACCGTTCATCGCTTCGAACGGGTTTGCGCCGCAGTTTGGCCACAACAACCTGACTATGGCCGATCAGAGCTTCTTCGGGCCTGATGGCGGTGATGGACCGAACGCCAAAGCGATGCGAACGCAGCTGAAGCGTACGGCGTCGAATTCGGGGCCAAGCGGGCAAGGGACACCTAGTCTGATGCAACAGGCGACGTCGCCGGGGCTCGCCAAGAGGAAGTCCCCCGTGTAGGCGAAGCTCACATCTCATCGAAAAAGAAAGCGACGCTTTGGAGTGAATCCACCTCGAAGGTGGAAGCTAGCCAAGCAATTTTACATATACCCGGGCTTTGTAGAGCCTACGACCGGCTGTTGACAGCTGTTGGATGGCCGATTCCCCACCGAGCCAGTTTTGGCGTCTGTTTAGTGTACACTTCCCTCTCTTTCTCCAACTGAAGATCTGTTGCTTGCTCTACGAGCCAGACTCTCGATCGTACGACGCTCTTTTTTACCTCTGTCACTCCCTTTCGCTTTTTCACCGCTTGAAGCTGTTCTGTAATATGAAGTGCTCGACACGAGTCAGCGTGTGCGATTTGCTGCTGTGTGTGAGTAAATGGCGAATTATCGGATGATTTGCGGTCAACTGCGAGGTGCGGGTGGGGAGAGGAAGAATTGCGGGGGTGCGCGCGGTCATTGCTGCTTCGCGCACGGATAATTGCAAGGCGGGAATGTGAGATTTGCTTGCTGGAACTGGACCCTTGGACAGGGCGAAGCGTGCAGCTTGCCGGGCAGGTTGACTTTGTACCATATCACTACGACGCCCACAAACACACAATATGGTCGGGGAGCAGGTTCCTCGTACATCGTACGATTCGCAGGCGACTGCATCCGATGCAACGATAGATCGAACGGAAAAGTATAGAGACGGTGCGGGGATGATGGTGTATCCTCCAAAGAGGGTGAGTTCGAGGTATGTGGATGTGGAGGAGGCGGTGGGGTTGGATGATGAGGAGGTGGTTGGGTTGATGCAGGTTGAGAGGGAAGGGCCGAGGTGGTTGGGGAAAGGGGGAAGAGGGAGGAGGAGGACGGGTGTGGTCAAGGGAGGGTTGATCTTTGCGGGAGTGGTGATCGGATTTGTGCTGGGGGTGCCGACGATACAGTGGTTGAGTTCGGGGGTGAGTACTGCCACTTCATCCTCGACCGATGGAAGCAGTGCAGCGAAACCTGGGATCGTACCTGCTGCATCCAGCGTCGATATGTCCTCTCCCGGAGAGTGGAAACAACTCGCTTCTCCCGACACACCCTCCGGCCACTACGCGCTCTCCAACACCACTCACTTCCTCGTCGACTTTCAAGACCCAAGCTGGAACACCTTCGCCCAAGCCGCCCTCGGAACCGGTCTCGACCTCACCGAAGTTTCTTCCTCCAAATCCAAGTCTGGTCAGGACCTCATGCCGATCGACATGGACACCGTCTTCGGCGGAACCCTTTCGCCGCAATCGAGCGATCTCGAGTGGAGCGACGAAGACCCAGACGAAGGCGTGTTCAGCCACGTCGACTGGAGGAAACGCGATATCTGGCTGGAGGACGTCACGCACGCCAGACATGCCGAGACGGGTACGGGGAAGGTGGCGTCCTTCGGAGGCAAGAATTTGATCGTGGAGGGGAAGAACGTGCTGGATGGAAGGGGAAAGATGTTGGACTGGACGAGGTTCAAGTTCTCACCGGATGTAAAGTGGGTCTTGTTCTGGTCGAGCGAGGTGGATCAGTGGAGGTACAGCAAGAAGAGCTTTCTTTGGCTGCATAACATCGCGAGCAAGAAGACGGTTTCTTTGGGCACGGGTCCGGGTCAACCTCCCAAAGTGACGTACGCTGCGTGGGCGCCCGCCGTGCCCGGCAGCACCGACGCGCCCGGTCTGGCTTTCGTCGAAGACAACAACCTCTTCTTCGTTCCGCGCGCAGGAGAACCGACCATCAAGGTGACCCAAGACGGTGCTGCGACCATCTTCAACGCCGTCCCCGACTGGGTCTACGAGGAGGAGGTGTACGGCTCGGACTCGGTCATGTGGTTCAGCCCCGGTGGAAGCAAGTTGGTCTTCCTCCGGCTGGACGAGACCGACGTCCCCGTGTACGAGTTCCCCAAGTACAACCCGGATGCGTATCGTGCTGGGCTGACGACGCCGTACCAGCAGATGGTCAGGATGAAGTATCCCAAGCCTGGGTTCCCGAACCCGACGGTGAGCGTCAAGATGATCGATCTGGAGGAAATTCGGCTGGCGACGCGGAAGGGGGTGAGTGTCATGCCGACGCAGTATACGTTGCACAGTCCGATGGTCGGGAAGGGAAAGGCGGAGAACGAGGTGGATCGGGTTTTGAGCAGCGATGCGGGGGTGAAGGAGAGACTGGTGACCGAGGTCAAGTGGGTGGGTGACGACGAGCTGTTGGTGAGGGAGACGGATAGGTACAGCGATGTGATGCGGTTGGTGCTATTCGATCTCTCCAGCGGAGCGTCGGCCAAAGCCGCAGGGACAGACATGGTGGGACAAGTCGTCAGGAGGAAAGACGCTCGGGCGGATAAGAGTGGATGGATCCGCGCTGCTCAGACCATCGAACCTCTGTCGCATCACAATTTGTCCATCAAGTCGACCGCCTACCTCGACATCGTAGTGTCCCCCGAAGGATTCCGACATCTGGCGTATTACGAATCGGCCGACTCCGACGAACCCATCTTCCTGACCGCAGGACGGTGGGAGATTGCCGACCTGAAACACGTGGATGCCAAGCGGAACCGGGCGTACTTTGTCGCTGCTAGGCCGACGCCTGCGCTGCGCAACGTGTACTACGTCGAACTGCCGGATTGGAAGAAGAAATCTGGAAAGACAGAGTATTTGGTCAAGGAGCCGGTGGCGATCACGGATGTGTCCAAACCAGGGAGCTACGACGTCAGCTTCGACCCGAAAGGTGCCTACTACGTGCTCAACTACGCAGGTCCGGACGTGCCGTATCAGAAGGTGGTGGGAGTCGACGATCCGAGCTTCGAGTTGATGCTGGAGGAGAATACGCTTCTGAGGCAGATCTCGAGCCAGTACGTCAAGCCTTCGAACACGTTCTACCAGCTCAAGCTGAACAGCACGCTGCCGGACGGAAGTCAGACAGTCGCCAGCGTGAAGGAGATTCGACCGCACGATTTCGACGCTTCGGGGGCGACAAAGTATCCGGTGCTGTTCCGGGTTTACGGTGGACCGGACTCTCAGCTCGTGGATGCACGCTGGAACCGCGCTGACTGGCATCAGTACGTAGCTTCGACGCTGGGCTACATTGTGGTAGTTGTCGACGGCCGCGGTACGGGTTTCAAAGGTCAACAATACCGATCCTGCGTCTCCTCGGACCTGGGCCATCTGGAAGCCTCCGACGTCAACGAAGCTGCCACGCTCATCTCGACACTCCCCTACGTCGACTCGACGCGTCTCGGCCTATGGGGCTGGTCGTACGGCGGCTACCTTACCGCCAAAACCATCTCCCAGCCGAACTCTCCCTTCTCGCTCGCCGTCTCCGTGGCCCCCGTCACCAACTGGCTCTTCTATGATTCGGTCTACACGGAACGCTACCTCAAATCGCCCATCACCAACGCCAAGGGCTACGAGACCGCAGCGGTGCACGTCACCGCCGGGTTCGACAAGACCAAATACCTGTTGATGCAGGGCAGTGCGGACGACAATGTTCATTTCAGCAATTCGGCCCATCTACTGGATCTGCTGACCAAGCAGAAGGTGAGAGGGTTTAGGTTCAGGATGTTTACGGATTCGAGCCATAGTATCCGGACGAGGGGGGCGAATAGGGAGTTGTACGAGGAGATGACGGCGTTCTTGAGGGAGAACTGGGGTGCGGGTGGGAAGAGGGAGGCGAAGGAAAAGGGGAAGGGGAAGGGTAGGCCGGCGCTGCACAATTCGGTCGAGTAGACGGGAGACATAGATTACCGTGATTGAGAGTGAATACCACCAGCCTTGTGTGGTCGACGGTGTGATGTGAGTGAGAGACCAGGATGTTCGTGTGATTGTTATGTCTGGCTCTGGTTTGACAGGCAAGGCAAGAACGAACAAGCGGGGTAGAAGGGTTGCCATGCTGAGGTGAAAGTTGCCCGCTCGGAGCAGCTTCGGTCGATCTACGACAGACCGGTCAATTTCTTTTTTTTTTTGAATCACGCCGAGAAAAGGGAGCCCCGCGGAGTGAGTCGCCTTCTCCCACCCGGCCACGTCCCGTTGTGTTTCCGACGATCAGAGTGTCTTGAAAGGTATCTCCTCACAGATGGATAGCCGATCGAGTCATCGCATAGAATATACGATAGCGCGTGGATGAAGATGGTAACGCCACTATTCTCGGGTAGCAGAAGGTCACGTTGAGGACGCTATCTCGTCGGCGATAAAACGGCGTCTTTTGAGCCCGAACACGCGCGCTCGCGCTAAATTAGGCGGAGAGTGAGAGACGACGCGGAGCGTGATCTTGACAGGCGTGGAGCTGGTAACGGAGTTTACTTTGGTTTGCGAGGGAAAGGCCAGGTAATGCAACCCACTCGGTGGTACAATGTCGCTGTCAACGAAGGAGAAGGCGTTGCGAAGAGGCGTGTGGTTCGGGTTTCCGATGAAGTCGGAGTGCCGAATCTTTTTTTTTCTCCTGGTGCTCGAGAGGGGGCTTATCTTGGTCAGTGGGGTATAAAGACCAGAGGTCTTCTGTGCTGAACACTTGCCCCTTCAAGGCGTACGACACTGAGCCCATCCTTGCTCTTCCTTCCACTATCTCCCGCACATCGCCTGCTCCGCAACTCGTCCATCATGTCTCTGCGAGAGCCATCCGACGCAGCTGACCTCTCGCAGCCACGTTCCCGTTCATCTTTCGTCCACGCCTCGCGTCCCACTTCGATCACCACCACCACCACAAACACAAATCCTGCTCCTCGACCGCGCACCACCAACGCACTGCGCCATGCGGTCAAGAGCATCTCGAAATTCACCGGCCACGGAGCGCACGGTGACGCCGAGAGCCGCAGCATGTTTCTCAAAGAATGCTCGCTCTACACATGCTTCCTGCTCGCCGGATGGGTGGATGCTACACCGGGAGCGCTGCTACCTGCGATCCGGCAGCGATGGGATTTGAGCTTCGTGTACGTCTCGATGCTCTTCGTCGGCACTTTTACCGGATGCATCATCGCTGCTGGTTTCGTCTCACCGATGATGGATCGTTTTGGGTTCGGAAAGATGATCTCGGGTGCGGCTGCTCTAGGAATGGTGTTTCCGGTGGTTTTCCTGACGATGCCACCGTTCCCGGTGCTGATCGTGGCGATGATCTTTTCGGGAATGTCGACTTCGACGCTGGATGCGTTGGTCAACGTGTGGATCTCGCAGAGACCAAAGGCGGATGTGAGGCTGGGGTTCACGCACTTCCTGTATGGCGTGGGCGCGCTGAGCAGTCCCTTGGCTGCTATTCCGTTTTTGCACGAGGGAAGGAAGGGGATTGCGTTTCAGTACTTTTTCATCGTTTCGTTGGGATTGGCGACGGTCGTGTTGACGTTGGTGACGGTGGCATTCAGGTTGCAGAGGGATGAACATGTCGAAGGCCCAGAGATGGGTGATGTGACAGAGACGCGCATCGAGTTGCAGCCGAGGAGCGCGAGCGATTCGAAGGAGAAGCACCAGTGTGTTGATGAAGCTGGAGTCTCGCAAGCGGGCGAGTCGGGCTCGTCATCGACACCGTTGGAACTCATGCCTACTACTTCGCGCGGTCTTGGCCGCTCAGAACTGCACCCTGTCCCCGCAGACACGGCAAACACACGTTCGGCATTTCACAAGCTCAAGGCGGTAGTGCGTCAACGAAAAGTCATCCTGCTCAGCCTCTTTACGTTCATGTACGTTGGGACCGAAGTCACCGTCGGCGGATGGTCGTCGACGTTCCTGCTGGAAGTTCGCAACCAGTCCACATCGGCCAACGCCATCGTATCTGGCTTCTGGGCAGGCATCGCCTTCGGCCGGATTCTCCTCATTCCCGTTACGGCATGGATGGGAGAAGAGCTCGCGGTGCTCGTCTACCTCTTCTGCGCCATTGGTCTGCAGCTCCTCGTCTGGTTGCTCCCCAACATCGTAGCCAACGCCGTAGCGCTCGCCTTGCTCGGCGTGTTCTTGGGACCCGCTTTCCCAGCCATGATCCGGGTGTGCGAGAGGACCGTTCGGCCGAGAGCACACCTGACCGCGGCGATCAGCTTCATCTCGACATTTGCAGCGGCGGGTATGGCGATGCTACCGTTGCTGGTGGGCATCGCATCGCAGGAGGCGCCTCAGGGGATCAAGATCTTGGCGCCCATGTTGGTGGCGATGCTGGCGGTTCAGGTGGGATTGTGGTGTGCGACGAACAAGAGGTACCTCGTAAAGAGGGTGCTGAGGAGGAAGGGGGACGAGCAGCAGGGGATTGAGGACGTTGATCGGCTTGACTAGTGGCCAGGACTCTGTAGATCTGTTGTATTGATTGACACGAATTGCTTTCCGCGGATGCTGCGTGGTGGCGGCTGACAAGACCCTGCATCTAATGCTGTGATTTGAGTTTGACAGCACGCAACACGCTGCCAAATAATCGGAATTGCCGCCGATTTTAAGCCGAGTCACAAAAATTGATCGTACGACATCCGAAAGCAACTCAGCTTTTCGTTCTTCGCTTTCATCGACATCATCTCTTGCACGCCGACCCGCATGTTGTAGCACACTATCATCATCATGGATGACCTCGAAAAGGGCACGCAAGGCTCTGGCCGCACAGGTCACAGCCTGATACCGGATCTGGGGACGGATTTACCAGCTGCGATACCCGAGCATTCTTCCTCCAACTCCCTCCAACAGCAAGCTTCTAGCAACACCAACACAGCATCCTCTTCCACGCAAGATGGTTGCTCACCGCCACCAGTAACGCTCACACGTTCGCAACGATGGCGCTCCGAGTTGCGGCGCATCACTATGCACTTTACACCTAGCTGGTTCAGCGTCAACATGGGTACCGGGATCACCTCCATCTTGCTCCACCAGCTACCATACCAGTTCAACGGTCTCGGGATCATCTCGAACGTCATCTTTGGCTTCAATGTTCTGCTTTTCCTTGTCTTTTTGGGCATCAGTATCGCACGCTACATCATCTGGCCGCAGCTGTTCTGGATCATGTTGTTCCACCCGACTCAGTCGCTCTTCCTGGGCACGTTTGTTATGGGTATGTCGACGCTTGTTGCCATGTGCGCCATCTCGGCTGCCCCAGCTTGGGGTGGCGGATTCATCACATTTACGTGGACGCTATGGTGGATCAACGCTGTGCTGTCACTGTCCATCTGCATCGGATTACCCTTCATCCAGTTCACACGACACGTACAGTCTCTGGACAAGATCACCGCTGTGTGGTTCTTGCCCGTCGTCACTACCATCGTCTGCAGTGCAACTGGAGGGTTGGTGGCGGATTTGCTGGATGTAGGGCATGCCAAGTTGACCTTGGTGGTATGTTGGGTGTTGTGGGGGACAGGGTTCGGGATGGCGTTCTTGCTGATGAGTCTGTACTACGCCAGGCAGGCTATCTACAAGATTCCACCCGCGCAGCTGATCGTCAGCACATTCCTCCCGCTCGGTCCCTGCGGCCAAGGTGCATTTGCACTGCTTCAGTTCGCATCCGTGCTGTACAAGTTGGCCGACGAACACGGTGTTGCACTTCCCAACGAGAAAAGCGTCGATGTGCAGACGGCAAAAATCATGGCTACTGCGATCTATGCGGTGAGCGTACCAGTTGCGCTGGTCATCTGGGGTTTGGGACTGGTATGGTTGGTACTGGCGGTGTCGAGTCTGGTAGATCTGTGGTTGGTCAGCGAGCTGACGTTCAACTTGGGTTGGTGGGGGTTTACTTTCCCGCTGGGGGTGTTTGCTACGGCGGCGATCAAGTTCGGCAGTGTCCTCGACTCGGGTGCGTTCAGGGTGGTGGGGACGGTGCTGGCGTTGGTGGAGGTGGTGTTGTACATCTTCATCGCGACCATGACGGTGAAGAGGGCGTTGACGGGGGCGATCTTCTTCTCACCCTGTTTGGCGGAGATGTGCGACGAGAAGGGAGAACCGCCCAAGTACGTGCCCCCAGCGAGAAAGTATGGCTTTGAGCCGAGGGTGATGCACGAGGAGTTTGATGGGGAGGGGGAGAGGAGTCGGAGCAGGATGAGGGGGAGGAGTCTGGCCAGGGTGGGCAGGTTGAGGGGTGAGATGTCGTTGTCGAGGGCCAGGAAGTGGATTGTTGGGGAGCAGTCGCTTTCGCCGTTCGGCAGGGAGGGGAGCAGGGGGAGGAGTATACAGAGGTCAGCGGCGACGACGGCGTTTTAATTTGATACCCATCTGGATTGGATTGCAATGCGATCGTGATGTCTATGACTCCCTCGAGTGGGAAGAGTGATTTGAACATTTGAGTCGAGATCGTGTATAGTGATGAGAAATCAGGCCGCATCAATGCTGATGTCCTTCCGGCAGAATGTCAAACGTCCACTCGTCCACCGTTCCCTGCGTAGCCTCGCTCAAAGGGCCGCACACCATAGCACCGATCCACCACTCCTCGTGCTCTTCTCCGTCCACTGGCACGGCAAGCCCCTTTTTCTCTCTCAGCAAGAACCTCTCTGCATCCTCTTCTTTGCCATCTCCTGCCACGACTGTGTAGTAGACATGAACATCCGGACCCGTCTTCTCGATCTCAATCTTGACCCGCTTTCCACCAGCACCTCCGTTCGCTAGAGGTGAAACGTTCCAGTCCGAATACGGGTTCGTAGCGACAACACCGACGTACTGTCTTCCTCCTTCGTTCTCCACACCTGCTTTCAGCCAGAGCTGACCTTGAATACCGCTTGTGCCAGCATGCTGGCGCTGGATGAAGAGCGTTGTTTGTTGGAATCGCTCGGTGCCGGGCTGCGAGAGGATACCGGAGAGTCGGAAGGAGGCGCTGTCGGGGAGGGAGACTGACTGATACACGACAGGTCCGGTGGTGCGATGTGCAGATGACTCGGGTTGTGAGCCAGGCGCTGTCGTCCACCAGTCGGTACGTGCGCCGGAGGTGATTGAGACGGTACAGGAGGATGAGGTGGAGGGCGAGATGGTGTGGGAGCTAGAGGACGTAGGGTCGTGGAATCTCCACTGCGGGTCAGAACTGCTGCTCATGATGAGAAGGTCCTGAAGGTGGAAGAGGCGATGATGGTGTTTGTGACGGTTGGGATACTCTGATCAGGTACAAGAGCGCTCTAGGATGTTCGTCGGAAGCAATTACGTCCCCACGTCGCAATGCAAGGGTTGCTGAACCGTCAAACATCAATCTGCCCAGCTCGGTGTCCCCCACACCTTCACACGTGGTCCGGGTTCTTGGCAGGAAACGCTTAAGCCCGGAAAGACTGGAATTTGTTACATCGAAAGACGGTAGGGCTTTCAAATGCTTCGCGTCGATTTTCACCGAGGCCGGCCAAATCGCCGGCTGGGATGTCACGAATTTTTGATTGTTGTTACACGGGAGGAAAAAACCTGCCGCGGGCTGACCTCTGTTCTGTCGAGAACTGCATCGACAATTCGGGTCGCTCTGCATAGATAACGCCATTTCGAACCTCAATGTCGATGGGAGAGCAGAACTTCGCGGGAACCAACCAGGGTCCAGCGCGCCACGCCCCTCTTGGCCCCTCTCGTCGAGACTTTCGGCTTAGGTGTTCTTCGTTGGTTCGGCTCGGTGCCCGCCGGTTGCAGACGTTAATTTTTTTGCTCCTCACCATGGCGAAGGTCGCGTGTGCTGAATTGCTGAAACCTTATCTCGAGGATCAGGCTCTGAGTTGGGGGCGGTCGTTCCTGCATCTGGCTTGCGCCAGAAAAGCCACCTCACTTGAATCTGCTCTTCCAACTCTTGAAATCTCTTCCCTCCTCCCTTCCCACCAGCATCTGCCATCCATACTTCGTGGCAAAAGATGTCGTACCCGCAAGACGCTACAGTCGGCGGATCAGGTCCGTCGATGGAAGCGGACCACAACAGCAAGCTTCGATCAGCCGAAGAAGATGCAGGATCCATGGACAAGACCATTCACATGACGCCGGCAGAGGATGTCCGTGCTGAGGTTGGCGTCACCACCACCGAAAGGACTCACCTCAAGCAAGGGTTAGAGCAACGCCACCTTTCGATGATTGCATTGGCGGGATCCATCGGAACAGGTCTGTTCTTGTCGCTGGGTGGATCCATTCAGACTGGCGGGCCGCTCGGTGCACTTCTGGGCTATGCAACCGTAGGCGCCATTGTCTGCGCTGTGCAATTCGCCCTCGGCGAAGTATCAGCACTGCTTCCCGTCACCGGCTCCTTCGTCCGCCATGCCGACTACCTTCTAGACCCAGCCTGGGGTTTTGCGGTGGGCTGGAACATCGTATATGGAAACGTGCTTTCCATCCCTTCGGAGATCTCGGCCATCTGCGTTCTTTTCCAGTTCTGGACGGACATCAACTCGTCTCTCTGGATCATGATCTTCATCGTGCTGACTTTCACCATCGGCGTCGTCTTCATCCGCGCCTACGGAGAGGTCGAATTCGCATTCGCCTCACTCAAGTTGCTAACGGTCGTATTCCTGATCATCTTCGGCCTCGTCGTCAATCTTGGCGGGATTCCCGGAGTCGAGCGTATTGGTTTCCGGTACTGGGATACGCCAGGACCCTTCGTCGAGTACATCGGAACAGGCGCCTGGGGTCGGTTCCTCGGCTTCTGGTCGTGCCTCGTCTCTGCTGTCTTTTCCTTCGCTGGAGTCGAAAGTCTCGCCATGGCAGCAGCCGAAACAAGAAATCCAGGTCGAACAATCCCACGAGCCTGCAAGAGGGTATTTGTTCGTATCGCTCTGTTCTACTTGCTGGCGGTGCTCGTTGTGGGCATGCTGGTAGCTTCGGACGATCCTCGTCTCAACGATTACTCGGGCACAGCTGCTCAGTCCCCATTCGTCATCGCCGTCTCTACAGCAGGCTATTCTGCGGTAGGATCCGTGGTCAACGCCATCGTGATCACATCAGCGTGGTCATCGTCGAATCAAGCGCTACTGGCTGGAACTCGAGTGCTGTACGGTCTGGCACTGAAGCGTCAAGCTCCGCGCTTCTTCCTTCGAACGACCTCGTGGGGCATCCCGATCTACTGCGTGCTCTTCTTCACCGCGTTTATGTTCCTCAGCTTCATGACGCTCTCCTCTGGTGCACTTACTGTGTTCTACTGGTTCGTCAGCTTGACCGCGGCAGGTGTGCTGGTATCGTGGTCGACAGTCTTGCTGAACCACATCCGCCTCAAGACGGCTCTGCGCAAACAAGGCGTCCCGGCCTCGGAGCTGCCATGGAATAACGGATGGACCGAGTACTCGAGCTACGTCGCTCTTGTCATGTGTCTCGTCATCCTTTTCACTGGCGGGTTCAGCGTATTTACCGCGGGACGATGGAACGCCAACAGCTTTGTGTCGAGCTACCTGGATATCCCGCTGGTGATCGCCTTCTTCGTGGGATGGAAGCTGATCAAGAAGACAAAGTGGGTCAAACTTGAGGATCTACCATTGAGGGAAGCGATCGAGCAGGCCAAAGAGCGAGCTGACCAGGCTCGTCTGGAAGAGGAGGCAGAAGCCGCTGTGAAGGGAGACAGAAGGTGGCTTCGATTCATCAGCTGGATTTGGGATTGATCTTTAGACCCGACTCGCTCTGTAGATACCCATCAATCTTTCAGGTCGAGGTTTATCTCAGTGTTGATCGTTACCTTTCGAGAGTCTGAGGTCTGTCTGCTTCGAAGCTTCCAGGATGAACACCTATCGATTTCTACCCTTCGGTCACGCCGATATGAGCTACCGTCGCGGTTGGATCGAGACCCAAGTCTTGCATGCGAAAACTAGTGGAGGTGCTGCTCAGCGCGAAAATCCGCCCACGCCCAGCAGACTCGCGAGATGCCTGCCATTTTCGTCGACGAAAATGCTTGGTTCGACTCCGTCACTGTGCTGCCTCGTGTTGAAATCACAGGGATCGAGTACGGAGCTGCCGATAGAGCGCAGGCTCGCGTGTCACTTCTATTCGGATCTGGGTGCAATCGCTCTTCCCTGCCGTCTTCTTTTCCATCTTCGTCCGCCATCCCGACTTGATCATCACTCTCGACTCAGCCATCGGCTCTCTACCGAGGCACAGCCGTCACCTGCGCACAGTCACCATGACGGAACCAGACCGCTCACGCCGCAATGGCCAGAGCTCATCCAAGTCCAAGCAGCATTTCGAGGTCGCTGCCGACGAGTACCAGGCTCCCTTTCAGATGCCATCGAAGAAGATCGACGCAGAAGCAACTACCGATGACTCACGTGTAGCCGACTTTGCCTCTTCACCCTACTTTGACGATCAGGAAGCTCGTGAAGCCATCGAGTGGGCAAAATCGCAGCAGCAAGCTGAACTCGACGCCGGCACCGATGAAGCCTCCGGAGGCGCCGTCGAGATCGGTCGAAGGCGTCGGCGGGATAGCCAGGTCGGCAGTTACGATGAGGGCGGAAGCATCTTCGATGGTCCCGGTGCCGGTGCTGTTCCGAGTTCGGTGAGCAGTATGCGCCACGAGATGGCCAGGCCGGAGCTAGGCCGTAGGACCTCTCGCAGTTCTCGCCGCCGCATCTCGTTGGAGGGCCGTTCACCACGTCGCACCCGCAAGCTTTCGAGTGCATCTGCGCAGAGCGAACAGAGCGAGGCTGTCACTATCTCGAGTGAGAGAAGTGTCTCTCCAGACTCGGTTGCTGGTCGCCGCAAGCCAGCCAGTCAACGCAGCGGCAGCACGTACCACTTTGGTCGCAGGAAGCGCGTTCCTGAAGATGCCGACCTCACGGGGTCCAGTCAGCCCAAAGGTATGCTCGGCTCCATTCTCGCCTCCATCCGTGGCGACCGGGCTGACGATGATAACGATGATGCTCGAAGCCGCCGATCATCTTCTCGACCTCTTCTCTCCCGTCGACGATCGTCAGGCTCGGTCATCTCAACCCGCACCGGCAGGTCAGATGCAGGCCGCGATGACGAAGACGAAGACGAGGATTACGACAACAGCAGAGGCTGGAGCGACGACGACTACGGCTTTGACGACGAAGACGACGACGACGATTCATACCATTCTTCCGACGACGATGCGTCCAACCGCAACGGCATCCTTCCTTCAGCTTTCGGTACACTCAGCGGTGCAGTCGACCCCGTCTTTGGAGACACGCGCTTTTCCACTGATCATCCGCCCGAGGATGACCTGGACGCTGAGCTCGCCGGTCGCGATCTTGAAGAAGGAGAAGCCAATGGATTCGGCCGCTCCGAGGGCGATCTCGGCGCCAGCGCGCAGTCACGCGGTCGAACAGCCGCGAGCAGCAGTGCCCAAGCAAAGGAGGAGATGAGCTACCTCGACAAAGCCTCGAGGAGCAGGCAGCAAGTCTATCTGACCGAAGAGGATACTCTCATTCGCTTCACTGGCTACAAGACGCTCGTCGGTAACCAGATTATCTATTCGATCGTCTGTTGCCTCACGCTAGGCATCGTCTACCTTATCGGTCGATGGCTGCCTCGTTTCCGACTCAGGTACGTCTGCAAAGAGGTCGAATTCGAAAAGGCCGAATTCGTCATGATCGAGAATCAGTGGGGAGATCTTCACAAGGAGAGATGCACCACCATTCCATTCGCCCGCCCTCTCGCCACGGTCTTCCCGCACTCTTCGCGTGAGCCACCTGCTACTCAAGCTGAAGCACAATCCATGCCCACCATGAACCTGCCTCCTGAGCTTGTCAGCAAGAGCAGCGCACCTTCAAAGAACACCTCGGCAAAGAGCAGCATCGTCAACGGCGGCACACCTTCAAATGGCGTCAACGGCACCAGCCACGGAGCTGACACGTCTACTACTACTGGCGGTCTCGCCATGCTCTCCGGTGTTCAGACCGAGCAGCTCATGGACCTCACCTTTTTCGACCATCGTTATACCCGGTACGCACTGCATCCGCCCTCTGGCCGCCTCCGCATGATCAAGGACTGGCGGGACCCACTGTGGACCTCGCTCGCCGCCATCAACAACGGCATCAGCTTCGACGCAGAGAAGGATCGCACGACCGTCTTTGGTAAGAATGCCATCGAGATCCAGGCCAAGTCCACGTGGCAGTTGTTGGTCGACGAGGTGCTTCATCCATTCTACATGTTCCAGATCGTCTCGATCATCCTCTGGTCCTTCGACAACTACTACTACTACGCCTTTTGCATCGCCGTCATTTCGCTCGTCTCGATCTTCACCACACTCCTCGAGACGCGTCAGACGGTCAACCGCATGCGCGAGATGAGTCGCTTCTCGTGCGACGTCCGCGTACTGCGCGAAGGCAAGTGGCAGGTGCTCGATTCGAACGATCTGGTCCCCGGTGATGTCTACGACGTAGCCGAACCCGGCCTGCTGCTCTTCCCCGCTGATAGTGTCCTGCTGAGTGGCGACGCCATCGTCAACGAGAGCATGCTTACAGGTGAAAGTGTCCCTGTCAGCAAGGTGCCGCTGACCACGACCAGCATGGCGGGTCTTCACGCAGCTGGCACCGAAGTGACTGCGGATCTTGCCAAACACTTCCTCTTCTCTGGCACACGCATCATCCGTATCCGTGGAAGCGGGTCCACTGACAAGAACGAGGCTGGCGCCAAGGCGATGGTGGTTCGCACCGGATTCAACACCACCAAAGGTGCCCTGGTGCGCAGCATGCTGTTCCCCAAGCCCATGGGATTCAAGTTCTATCGCGACTCTTTCCGCTTCATCGGCTTCCTCGCTATGATTGCGGGTATTGGTTTCACCTTTGCTGCTGTCAACTTTGTCAAGATCGGCATTGCTTGGCACATCATTGTCATCCGTGCGCTCGACCTGATCACGGTCGTGGTCCCTCCCGCCCTTCCAGCTACGATGTCGATCGGTATCTCGTTTGCCATCAATCGTCTGCGCAAAGTCGGTATCTTCTGCATTTCGCCCAACCGCGTCATCATCGGTGGCAAGGTCGATGTCTTTGCCTTTGACAAGACCGGTACGCTCACCGCCGAGGGTCTGGACGTGCTTGGTACGCGTACCATCGATCTCAAAGCCGGCAGATTCAGCGAGCTGCACGAGACGGTCGAGGAGATGCCGGTCGGCGCCGGTGCCAAGACGGATGCAGACGCGCGAAAGATGCCTCTGCTGTATGCTATGGCAACCTGTCACTCGCTCAAGGTCGTCGATGGAGAGGTGATCGGCGACCCGCTCGACGTCAAGATGTTCGAGTACACCGGTTGGACCTTGGACGAGGGCAAAGATCGCTCGGCCAAAGCCACCACCAAATCCGGAACCGCCAAGAACGGCAAGTCGAAGCTAACGGAACGACCGCCTGCGCTGGTTCAGACCGTTGTGCGTCCACCGGGCGGCCAAGCCTTCGAGGTGGAAGATGCCATCAAATCAGGCCGCCACGCACACTTCCTGGAGCTAGGAGTGCTGCGCACGTTCGAGTTTGTCAGCTCGCTGCGTCGAATGTCGGTCATCGTCAAACGTCTCAAGTCGCAGTCGATGGAAGTGTTTGTGAAAGGTGCACCGGAAGTGATGGCTGACATCTGCGACAAGGACACCTTCCCCGCGGACTACGATGATCTGCTCTCGTACTACACCAAGCACGGCTACCGTGTCATCGCATGCGCGGGCAAGTCGATGGCGGGGATGAGCTGGATCAAAGCACAACGCATGCGTCGAGAGCAAGCCGAGAGCGGGCTGCGATTCCTCGGTCTGATCATCTTCGAGAACAAGCTGAAGGAAGGCAGTGCGCCCGCGATCGAGGTGCTCAGGAACGCCAACATCGTGACCAAGATGGTGACGGGTGACAATCCGAGGACGGCCATCAGTGTGGCGAGGGAGTGCGGCATGGTGGGTCAGTCGGCGCACGTGTTCATGCCGACGTTTGTCGAGGGCGATCAGAGGAGCCCGAGGGCGGTGATCGATTGGTCGAGCGTCGACGATGATCGGATCAAGCTGGATGCTTACAATCTGCAGCCCAGGGAGGTGGACCCGCACGTGCTGGATCTGGAGGAGTTCGACTTCCAGGACTATCAGCTGGCCTTGACGGGCGACGTGTTCAGGTGGATGATCGACTTTGCGCCCATCGAGACGGTGAGGAGGATGCTCATCAAAGGAACCATCTTTGCACGAATGTCGCCGGACGAGAAGCACGAGCTGGTGGAGCGACTGCAAGCGCTCAACTACTGCGTAGGGTTCTGCGGTGATGGTGCCAACGACTGCGGTGCGCTCAAGGCGGCCGATATCGGCATCTCGCTCTCGGAAGCGGAGGCGTCGGTTGCGGCGCCGTTCACATCGAACCGAGGCGACATCTCATGCGTGCTCGATACGATCGCCGAAGGACGTGCGGCGCTGGTGACGTCGTTCAACTGCTTCAGCTACATCTGCTTGACGTCGCTGATCCAGTTCTCGTCGGTGTTGCTCATGTATTCGATCGGCAGCTCGCTGTCGGATGGACAATTCATGTTGGCGGACTTCTCGGCGCTGTTGTTGAGCGTGTTCTCGGCTAGGACTGGACCGCCGTAGAGTAGGGAATGGTCGACAATGCTAACGATCCATAGAAGACTGCAGGCAGGAATTTCGTGTGTGTGTGTGTGTGTGTGTGCGATGCGTGCGATGAAAGTGCGATCTGAGACGTGAATAAAAGTACAAGTTTGAGAAACAGGGAAGCATAGCAGGTCAAGCGTCTCCATCGTGCTGCATGCTTCGTTCTACCGCCTTGTAGGTCTTGTTGCCATGCTTTCTGCCCTTTCCACGTCTTGATCTCCTCATCACGCGCTGCAACCCTTTGACCGACTTTACGACGTACTTTGCGAGGAAGCTTTCGAAGGCGAAGCTCAACAGCGTGTTGATCACCACCGCCACGAAGAGCGCCACGTGGAAGCTTCTGGGGAACTTGACCAAGCCCAAGATATCTGCGACGAAACCTTCTGGTGTGAACAAGGCGTACAGGCTGAACCCGAGGAGGAGGGTTACGCTAGCCATGAGCCAAACGTTCGTGATCGGGTTCTTTCGATAAGGATATCCGGTGGTGTATACGAGACACCCGATGGTGTATTGAAAGGAGGAGACGAGGAAGACGGCCGAGTTTTCGGGGTTGGAGGAGTTGAGTTCGGCATCGGGATCGATGACGGGTGGGGTGTACCAGGGTTGAGCACGGACGTAGTAGAAGGCCCACATTTGGAACGCGCCGCAGATGAGGACTTGACCGATGAGCGAGACGAGGACTTTAATGGAGACGAGGTTGGCGGTAGGGGCGCGTGGGTGGATGGGGGTGTGGTGAGGGACGGGGGAGGCGGAGTAGGTGGAGGGCGCCATAGTGCGCGATGGGCGGGAGGGGGAAGGAGGGAGAGGTCGCAGTTCGTAGCTGTTTGGAGAAGTGATGCTGACGATAACGCGAGTGCGCAGAGAGAGTGGAGAGGATGATGCGTGCTGATCTGCGTGTGAGTGCCAAAGTGGACACAGGTGGTGATTCTGGCAGGATGAGCGATGTCTGAGATGAAGGTTGAGAGATGGAAGACGTCGACGATGATGATGCAAAGCTGCGTGCAATGAACCAAAAAATCCCTCCACAAGCAAGCATCGATCTCACACTTGCCAACTCCAAAAATTGCGGGTAATTCTTCGGCTCCTCCGAGGCAGTCGCACGAGCAACATCGGTCGGACGGCGATTCTCAAAGACCGACGAGAGCACAGAGCACGGAGCACAGAGACTCCTTGCTGCCGTTGATCAACGTTCTCTCGACAGCCACAACTGACTCGACCTTCTGAATTCGCAGCCTGTGTTTGATGCTGCATCTGCGTACCCTCTCGCTGCATACACTCTTCACTTCCATCCTTGTCTTCGTCGTGTCTGTACTTTTGTATCGAGAACAGCAACGGCGTTACCACCCATCGCCAGTGTCAGGTCTCTACATCGGACAAGAACTTTCCGACACTGATACCCCTTCGACCGCATTCACGAACCTATCGAGCTCGCACAAGATGGCAAACGCGAGGGTCAAGGTGCTTCTCGTCAACGACGACGGTCCACCCTCGACATCCTCGCCCCACGTATTGGGGTTGTATGAGGAGCTCACGGCTCTTGGTTGGGATGTGACCGTAGTGCTACCCTCCTTCCAAAAGTCGTGGGGATCGATGCAGTTCTCGCTGCAAGGCCCCGTAGCATACTGGTATTACTACCCGATCAAAGACAACTTCGACGGCAAACACGCCGGCACCTCCGAATCGTGGTCGGCCACCCGTCGACCAATCAACCGCGAACGTGGCGAGATCGCCGAATGGATCCTCATCGACGGCTCACCCACCACAGCATCCAACTCTGGTCTGTTCAACCAGAACGCATTCTTCGGCGAAACAGCTGCTGAACGAGAGGCACCCGCCAGCACCACCACTCCCTTCAACCTGGTCGTTTCCGGACCCAACTTCGGTAGGAACACAGGAACGGCGTTCGCCATGTCCTCCGGGACGCTGGGTGCAGCTATGGCGGCAGCTCTCGCGGGGGTTCGCAGCATCGCAGTATCGTTTGGACACTTTACCGCCAACCCACCCACTTTCGCGGATCGATCCAAGGCTCGTGGTCCGGGATTGGAACCTGCCCAACTTCGAACCGTCGCTTCCACAGCGAACAGGTTCACCGCCTCGTTGATCCAGCGTCTCTACACAAACTGGTCTCAGGAAGCAGACGTAAGGTGCTACAGCATCAACGTTCCGCTGTGCGAGACTATCTCTCAACCCGAAGTCGTGTGGACGAGGATCTGGGAGAACCGATACGGTCCGCTGTTCGCAGCCGAATCGACGGCAACGTACCCGGCTCCTCCAGCGCCGCAACCTGCCACAGCGCCAAAACCGCAGAATGTGCTCCACTTTGCTCCCAACATGGCCAGCTTGTTGGGTCCCAAGAGTCTGCCAGAGGGGACCGACGTTTGGGCCATCTTGAATGGGTATGTCAGTGTCACTAGATTAAGGCCCAACTTTATGGAGGTGGATAGGGAAGGGAAGGGGTTGGATGTCAAGCGGTTCGAGGAGCTCAAGTTGAAGGAATTGCAGGATGGGTTGGAGGTAGGGACCAGGTGGAGGTTGTAGGAGGTGGTACAATCTAGACGCAGTTCGTCGCAAGAGGGGTTTAAAACATTTGCTGCTTTACTCCAAAAGTTTGATTTCTTATGCTGAGTTGCGAAGCATCATACATCAGGCTTATCGGGACCCTTGGTGCTGGAGTGGACCTGCTTGTGCGACTCGTTAGCGCTCGGGTGCAGGTGAGGCTTGTTGGGAGGCAAGTCGATGTCCTGTTGGTCGTTGAAAGAACACAGTCGGATCGTGTCAGCTTTCTACTTTTGGCGAACACAAGCTCTTCTGCAAGATGAAAAACTTACATGTGCCTGAGTTTCCTGTCGGAGCACATCTCCACCGCGACCGCCGGTGTTGACGTCGTCGCGTCCAGCCTCTGGGTTGGGAACCGTGTCGAGCGGCACCTTGTAGTCCGCCTTCATGCCGGCTAGAGAGTAATTGTTGGGCAGCGTGCCTGCGACTTCCTGTTGAGGTCCGGTGGATGTTTGTGCGTTTGAAATGGCGTCCGACATGGTTAAAATTTGAGATGGGCTGACAAGTTTTGCAGGAAAGATGTTGTTGCAACAGAGATGGACCACGGGTGGTATATATAGGATCGCCTGCAAAACTCCCAGCCATTGCGAGCTGAAGGGATCTTGCGCACGTCAGCTTGTCGGAAGAACTTTCGCCTCAGGTCTGTGGGAAAACGTCACACGAGCAGAAGCACGTCACAATCACTTGCTGCGAGACCCAGGAAAGACATCGCAGTCCTTTCCGAAGCGATTCGAGGGTGTGGCTTATTCCACAAGGAAATTCGCCGAGATCAGATGAGTGTAAGATGAGTGATCCTCCACTCAGACGCATGACATCTGTTGACGCGCGCAAACCGACAGGACCCTTGCCTCCTTCTTTGCACTAACGCAGCTTCAGTCAGCCGTCCCGAAAAGCGAGGTGATTTCATCTATACATCAGCTCAAACTCGCCTCGACAGTCGAATTCAACACTCAACACAAGGCAGATGAACGATCACAATTCGATTGCGGGCTGACGGAACCACGAAAAACCTTGGAGAGAGAACAAGAGACTGAACATGATGTGGAATGCGATGCGAAGTGGATGTTTCTCGAAGAAGGACCGGAACGAGAACAAGACGACGACAGAAACTTACCAGAACCCAGCGGTAAGCAATCGACCACTGCTCATCAGAAGCCAGGGACGGAGCTGAGAGCGGGCGTTCCAGGAGCCTTGGGCTTGGACGCCTTCGTCTCGATGAACGTCTTGATGATCGGGATGCCGCCCTTGCTGTCGTCGGTGCGCTTCTCGTCAAAGGCCTTGTACACCTTGGGGATATCCTCCAGCTTGAAGCGGTGCGTCAGAACCAAGGTCGGGTCAAACTTGCCAGGTACGACGTAGTCCTTGAACACCTGCTCCATGTACGCTTGCACAGGTGCCTGACCGTTGCCCTTGAGCATGATGCCCTTCTCCATCAGCGCACCAATCTCAAATGCGTTGCACTGTCCCACGTAGTCGGCGATGACAGAGATACGGCCAAACTTGCGCGTAGCCCGGATGGCTTCGTTGAGGTTCTCCGATGTGTCGGTCTCGGCGCCAACCATCTGCATCGCCTTGTGCGCGAGTGACTTGGCGTAGCGGGCGCCAGCTGTGTCGAAGGAGACGTCGACACCGCCCGGACACTTCTTCAGGATCTCGGCCACCACGTCGGGGGTTACGTCAAAATTAATGGTAGAGATGTTGCCGAGCTTGTCTTTGGCCCATTGCAGACGAGCAGCTACATTGTCGATGAGGATCACCTGTTTGGCATGGAAGACCCTGACAAGCCATTGGGCGACGAGCTGACCAATAGGTCCGGCGCCCCAGATGGCTGCCGTCTCGCCCTCCTTGAAGTCGATGTCGACAACAGTGTGGTAAGCGGTGAGCGTGATATCGGCCATCATGATGGCTTTCTCATCCGACACCGTCTCGGGCACGTGGAAGCAGTTGACATCGCCAAACGGCACACGGAAGTATTCGGCTTGGGTGCCGGCGTAGCCACCGAGCAGATGCGAGTAGCCGAGGACGCCACCAAGCTTCTGGCCGTAGAGCTGCTCCATCTGAGCGCTGCTGTTGGTGCGATCGCACATGGTGAACAGCTTCTCCTTGCAGTAGCGGCACGATCCGCAGGCGATGTTGAAAGCGGCAACTACACGGTCGCCTGGCTTGAACTTAGTGACCGATGCGCCAACCTGCTCGACAATGCCCGTGCCCTCGTGGCCGAGAATGTCGCCTTTCTTCAGGTTGGGAATGACGTTGTGATAGAGGTGCAGGTCGCTTCCACAAACGGTGACGGCCGTGTTGCGAATGACGATGTCGGTAGGGTCGGTGACGGTGGGTCTGGCCACCTCCGACAGCTGAACGTCTTTGGTGCCCTGGAAGGTGAGCGCCAGCATGCTGCCCTCGCCAGGCTTGTAGGTCGTCGACGTCGCAGTGGGAAGTTCTCCGGACATGATGCTGATACTCTCACTTGGAAGGGGCTGTGATATCAAGTAAGTGGGAGAGGAAGGAAGCAGCAAAGAGTCGTTTGGCTGTTGGCCAATGAGACGTCTTCATCCTTATATGTACTCAGCCGGTCTGCAGTATAGCGTCTCAGCCATCGCCACTTGGTAGGAAAAGCGAGCACTGGAGCGGTGTCTTGACTTGAATCTCTCAACGAGAAGCCAGCAAGTGCTGTCGGACCTGACCTGCCAGTCCAGACCCGTTCCGAGAGCATGCTCGCGGGTTGAAGCTGAACAAGGACGGAGGCGACTGGCACACGACATCGGATGAAGATTAGTCACGGTCGCTCTGCGATGCTGAGCGCCAAAGTCGAGCGGCGCCATGACACTATTAGGTGCTGAATGTACATTGTGGATGACGAGCGTAAGGGCAAGGCAAAGAATGTCAATTAGCACGGAGGGCTGTCGTCCGGCATCTTTCCCGTGCAGCCGACGTGCCTTCCGAAGCCTCGAGTGCAACTGAGGAAGAGTGTTTCGCCGAAGAGAGAGGATGTACTATAGTTGAGCCCAGTTCGGGTAACACACAAGGCTAAAGAGCATCATCTTCGAAAAACGAGGCGCACGAATGTGACTGACCATGTGTTGCAAGCGAGAATGTGACTCAGCCACACTTTGACAGCTCCATAGTGCTCGGAAGGCAACCGAACTTTGAGCTTCGATTGCGTTGGCCCGTGTGTCGTATCAACATCTCCGGCTCGGAACGAGCAACAGTCGTCTCGTCGGTTGCCTCACGATGTCGTGTGTGCTCTACATCCCTTTGCCGCAATGACAGGGTGGAAGGCAATAAAGTGTCAGCGTATGTGCTAAACTGAGGAAAAGCTATGCAGAAAATGATCAGCGGAAAATGTGGCACCGGAATTACAGTTGAACCGACTGAACAGCTTGCAGCGGTTGCTCTGTCTCTTGCGCTCGAGCCATCTGACTTCCATTTTTGCCCTCTTCTTGTGACCTTTCCCTGTCAGCATCGGACTTGCCTCATAACAGCGACGTGCAGCAGCCAACACGGAAGCGCAAAGGGGTGTCAAAGAAATATGGGTATCGTTTGAGTCATAGTCCAAAGGCCATCGCTGGCACCTGGAAAGAATCTAGTGTACAGCAAATCCGGCATCGTTCTCGTTCTATGATAATCGCTCCTTCAATCGCTCCAATCCGACTCTTCCTCCTGTGCGCGAAGGGAGACCTCTGGCAGCGGCGCTTTGACGCGTTTGGTGGGTCGCGACGATGAGGTTGATTGCAACGGATTCCGTGGCTTACGTTGTGAATCCGACGGCGCCGCCGCCACCACCGCCGGCTCGAGAGCTTCGGCAGCTCGTTTGCGAGTGGTGTCACCCTCTGGCGCTGCAGCGGGGCTCGACGGCGGAGTCGAATTGTTGCGCTCTGCCTTCGACTTTGCAGGTGGCAGCGACTTCGTGTCGAGGCTGCGCGCCAAGGTCGCGAATTCGGCGTCACGCTCTTGTTTCGATTGACTCGGCCAATCACCGGCAGCCACCTTGGTCCGTTCAAAGACAGCTCGTTCGGCAGCATCGGTACGAAAGAAGGATGACAGCTCGTTGCTGTCAAACAGCAGGTCATCCACCTGCTCGTCCGTGAGCAGATCGATGGGATGACAACATGATTTGGATTCGGGATCGACATCGCGCTGATGGAGAGCACCAGCGGCTTCGAGGCGTTGTTGGACAAGGGGCCAGACTTCGACTTCGTCACCGGCGTCTTCTGTCGACGAATAGGGCTCACCGGCGGATAGTGCTGGACGCATCGCCGAAGCAGAGATCCTGGGTGAAGTCGAGAGAAAGCAGACCAATTCGTCGTCGTCCAGCTCGCGCTCAGGACTGTCTTGGACATGTGTCTCTTGGCCGTGGTGAGCCGATGTACGTCGATCTGCCTCCTTTTTGTCCGAGCGTGCTTGGGGTGTCGGTCCCTGGTCATGCGGGACCCCCTTGGAAGACAATCCACGACGCACATCGAGAACGTCGAGAGCATGGATGACGACATCGAGCCGAGCCAGATCCGACATACCTTCAGCATTCTGTCGTCCCGAGCGGAGCTTCGAGCGTCGCTTTTGGGAAATGGGCGCTGCGTCCGAAAGCCAGGGAATTTTTGCCACTTCCGTCCTGATTGCTGCGCAAATCTCCTTGTAACATTCCTTTGCGTTCCTGCTGAAGACGGCATCGCCATCGACCGATGAGGTGAACACGGAATCCGGCGATGAAAGCGATCTGGGGTCGAAATCGAGTGCGGCGTAAGTGCAGCGAAACATGTCCCAGATGGGTGCTAGTGCTTTGAGATGCGCTTCGAAAGCGAGGACGACTGCGGCAAACGCAGCCAGCTGCCCAGATGCGGAAGGATGTCGATTGGGCCACCAAAACGTGCAAAGATCAAGGGCGGTTGACTCGACAGCCTCGAATGGCGTCTTGTGAAAGATACGGGCAGGGTCTAGCTTCAAAAGTCCGTCAGCGTCCGGAAGTGCACCTCGGAATGGCTGCAGAAAGTCCCTCACACTAGAGCTGAGAGGCGAGGAGTTGGTGTGTATCAAGTGACAGCAGAAGAAGGCGACGATGCGACGCACAAACGCATCGGGGTCGGCGAGTCTGATGTTTTGGACGGCGCCCTTGACGAGTAGACGGAGGCGTTTGAAGGCAAGACGAACTTTCGGATAGGGTAGTTGTGCCGCATCCGACACACTGCCCAAGTCGGTGTGGACGCCTTGCCGCCGTAGGACTACGTAGCAGCAGGCGGCTGCCAGGAGCAAAGAGCTGGTTCCCCACCTGACGCGAGGAGGTACGGACCTCGGAGGCATCGAATCGGACGGCGGAGATGATGTAGCATCATGATCGGTGGCTGAATCGCCTCGACCCGCGATGTCGTTGGTATGTCGATCTGCTGCAGGCTTCCATGACTCGTCTCGTGCACGTTGGAAAAGGAATTCGACCTGTTGGAAGAGGCCCGGATGGCCAAGACGACGGAGCGTTCCTCGTATACGAGCATCCACTTCGGGTTTATGCCGAAGCTCGCTGAGATGACGCTGGTGCTCGCGGTCGCCGGGCCAAAAAGGCTTTCCATCTGGACCGAGTGGTGCAAGAGAGAAGGAGGAAGAGGCGCGCTGCTGCTGCGGAGCGCCGAGTGCGTAGGCTACGTCGTGCACATCGGTGGGCTGGTATAGTTGGAGATCTTGGAAGACGGTGGCGCAATTCGAGCACACCTGGTGGCCAACTTCGGTGAGGAAATGTATGGTGTCGTTCGATCCACACTCGGGACAAACTTGCGACATGACGCCGTACGCCGTAGGATCCTGTTGGAGCAAGCCGCCGGCGCAGTCGAGACAGTTGGAGATCAATTCATGGCGACCTTCCCTGCAACCTCGTCCTCTCAACCTGCCCTTTGAGCTTGCGAAAAACAGGATGAGCGTCAAGAAGTGGTGAAGTGCATGAGAGAGGGTCGGTGTGTCGGAATCGCCGTTGATCGACGGAATGAATGCCGAAAAGAAAAGTGAAACTCAGCTGCTACTGCTGCACGCTGCATCAAACAAGGCGAGGAGGACCCTTGACTGCGCCATGACCGAAAGAAGAATGTTTTCGAATGTTACGCCTACATGTTACTTTTTTTTCCACCCACCCAAATAGCGGGTGAATCACGACACGAAGAACGAGAAGGAAAGAGAGCCAACGCTGTTCGTGTGTGCCTTGTCCAAGCGAGGATGGCATTTCCGCTTCGCGTCGATCTACAATCGCTTCAATTCAAAGTCAACTTCCTATACTTCGACAAGTTCATCCTCTCCCGCTGTCTACGTTCCTCCCCTCTTCCGACCTCATCTCGTCTTGCGGCTGTTCGAGCTCACGTAAGACTTTGTTCGCAGCTGCGCTTAGCCATCTTGGCTCGTCTGCTGAATCTTGCGAGCTCGCACACTGACCTTACCCTCTTTCAGACGACTGTCGGCAGCAGGACGATCATTCACACCGATCGGATCCGTCTCCGACTCTTCGAACAGCAATCCTCTGCCAGACGTCACTCTGTTCCTCTCCTCTATTGAAGGCCCGAGCCCCCGGGCCTCCCGCAACGTACGGTCCTGCCCTTGTCTTTTGCTAATCACATCGCAACCGTGAACGGCATCACGCCGGTGTCAGCGGAAACTTCGACGGCGGTCACAAAGCTCCGCTTGTAGAGGATACAGACGACACTGCAATCGATGAGACAGGCGTCGACGGCAGCTCATTCAAGTCAGGATCCCACATTTCATCTCTGAAATCGTAGCATCGACCTGTCCGCCCTACCGAACTCCCATCTCATGTCGTCGTATCCACAGCACGCCTCACCTGCGGGTGCGGCGTTTAGCGCTGCTAGTCCTGGCGTAATTCGCAGCCAGAACCTCCCCTACATTCCACCACAGACGCAGCAGATGGGCCCAGGCTTGCCGCTGGTACCTTACGCACAGCAGCCCCACCAGCATCCCGCATTCCCACAACAGCAACAGCAACCTTTCCACCTAACGCAGAACCAATCCAGACCCATCGCTTCCCTGCCATCACACGCTCGACATATGCATCCGATGCCATCCTTGACACATCGTCCACAGTCCACGCCCGGCAAGCCGCACACCCCGTCTTCCATGCTCCAACATCATCCCAGCTCAACCAGATTGCCGCATACGTCTAGCGATGCTTCCGCGCCTTTCAAGCGCTTCAAGATGGTTGGTGATGGCTTCGAGGCCCCCTACCTACTACCGGGCCCAAGCAACCGCATTCTGCTCTCACTCAAATCTGGACTCCCCTCGCAGATTGACTGGGCCTTGTCGCGTCTCACGTCGCTCACGTCCGGCCATCGCGACCAGGCGGCTCGCGATTTCACGCTCGACAGCGTACCAGGCTTGACAGAGGCCTTGCTTTCGTACGTCAGAAGGATACACGCCGCTCTCACAGGCCAACACCCATCCAAGTGGGCCGCTTGCTACTTTGAGCAACCTGTTGACTGTCCAGATGTTGGCATCGGCGCTCCTGGCGATGGAGGTCATCAGGGACTGTCGACCTCTCGACAGCTATACATCAAGCAACTCCAGTATGTTTCGATCATGCACATGGAGTCGAAGAGCGTGCCGAGCACAGCTTCCGACGATGGCGCCGATGCATCGCATGCCGTATTGATGCGCAGGGCACTCGAGGCAGCCTTGTCTCTGCGTAATCTCACTATGCATGGTTCCAATGCGCGCAGCCTCGCTTCTACGAAGGGGATCTTCGGATTGATTCGCGACGTGTTGCGGCTGCCAGTCACTGCGATGCAAACGCGCAAACACACAGAGATTGCATCCGAATCGCAACACGAGGACGGTTGGTTCGAAGTCGAAGGCATTGCAGAGCTGCGTCTCTACTTTCTCGACATC
Source organism: Pseudozyma hubeiensis SY62 (assembly GCF_000403515.1). Taxonomy (NCBI): domain Eukaryota; kingdom Fungi; phylum Basidiomycota; class Ustilaginomycetes; order Ustilaginales; family Ustilaginaceae; genus Pseudozyma; species Pseudozyma hubeiensis. The sequence continues at coordinate 358,437 of NW_012133833.1, forward strand.
CTCGAAACACTTGCAGCAAGGGTCTCTCTCACAAAACGAGCTGCCGCTGTGGATTCGACGGTAAAAGGGCTCACCCTCATCAATGGGAAGAGGGACGCAGCTGACAAGGCGGAAGGAGCGAAGCACGAAGCAGCTTTGCTGGGCGACGACATCTTTGAGACCCTGCTCTCCCTGGCGCTTCGGTCCAACGACCGTGCCATGCTTTTGGGGTCACTACGATGCCTTACTACAGTGGCAGCTAACGAGCGCAACGAGGTCGCCTTCACCGAGGTCACGTTGGCCAACGGACAACAATCGCCTGGTCTGCTGCATCGCTGCGTCGAGTTGCTCCCCCTGACCCAAGACACCGAACTGCTTGACGCTGCTCTCGACCTGCTGTACCAGCTGATCTGTATCGGCAACAATGCCATCAAGATTGCCGCTTCACTTGACCCAGAGACGCGCAGAGCCTCATCGCCATCATCGAGACGGGCAAGCGGCCTCAACACAAAGACGTATCCCTCCAAGTCCACCCATGCCACTGCTAAGACTGCTGCCCTGGTTCGCTTGCTCTGTCGCAATCTGCAGCTAGGCCGCACCATGTGGGAGCGTCTGGTCCCACTCAGAGTGCCAAACGCATGGCTCTCGAGCATTCCCAGCCGTCACATCGAGACAATGCGCAAGAGGCGTGAGCTTCAGATCAGGATCGCCAATGAAACACCTCAAGAGCGCGCCAGGCGCAAGAAGCTGACGCCGCAAGAAAGTCAGAGCCTGCTCGGACTAAAGGAGCCAGAGCGTGGGATCGCGTGGATGAAGATGGTTTTCCAACTCGATCAGACGCAAGAGATCACTCAGATGGAGTTCTGGACCGCCTACAAGGAAGAGTTCGGGCAGCAGACCGACGTGCCCCTACAGCCCGCAGCCGAGCTTATCCGCGCCGTCAGCCAGGTGTTCCCGCATGCCGCAGCAATGGTGGTGCCACCGCAGGATGGCAAACCGCAGCGCTTCGTCATTCGAGGCATTACGGTCAAGGAGAGGGACACCGAGCTGCTCGAGCCATTCCGTTGCCATTGGTCGACATGTTCAGCTCCGCAGACAAACACGCTTGAGTCGCAACGAAGTCACGCCAAGCTGCATGCCGAGTATGCATCGGATGGTCGCTGCCGATGGAGGAGGTGCGACTTTGACGCGAAGAGCTCTGACGCTGCAATCGAGGCTGTCGATGCAAAGCGAGCACTAACTGCCCACGTGCTGACGCACATCAAATCGGACGGTACAGAGGCAGTGCCAGCAAAGCCGAGCAAACGTCCAGAGATTATCGTCGACGATGACCTTCGTGTTGTCTCCGGAGCAGCACACACCGGAGAAGCTGCGCAGCTCACCACTGCCAGGCTCAACGGTGCGCGCATTTTGCGTGGGAAGCGAGACTCGGACGGTGTCGAGACCACCTTCACGCTGGCAAAGGCTGCGGTCCAAAGCAAGGCTCAGGCAAACGGAGCTGTCAACGGACATGTTGCGAAGGCCAATACGGTCCCTTCGAACGGCACCATTGACAATCCGGGCTCGTACATTCTCGACGTGACGCGGACACCCACCGTCGGCAACGAGGAAAACTTATCGCCGCAAGGACCTGCGTATACCTCCATCTTGATTTTGCGTATGCTGGCAAGGCGAGCGGCGTCGTTGCTGCAAAAGGCTGGATCGAAACGACGCGAGCAGAGCGAGGACGACGAGGACGCTGCTGCCATTCGCGGTGAAGGCGACGAAAAGTTCGGTCTACCGCTGCCTGCCAATTTTGGCTCGTCTGACCGCAGCAAGCGGCCCGAGAATGGCAGTGACAATGTAACAGCCAATGGACTTGAGGCAGGCGGCATGTCTGCGTTGGGCAACGAGGAGGAGGACTACGAAACCACCGAGGCTTGGGCAGTGGAAGCAGCGACGCGTCTGTTGGACGCAGTGGAAGGTGTGGAAGAGGAGCTGATGCAACACTCGTCGCAAAACGATATCTTGTCGTCGTACATCAACGACACGCTAGTCGAGCTCCGCAGGCGCCCGAGTGATGATCGGGCAGGCTCGTCGCAGGGTCGCATAGATCCGCAGCTAGTGTAATGGGTCGAAACCGCACCGAAATGTTGAAGCGCATTCTTCGCAGACCTCTCTTCTGTTGCCTTGTGTGCATGTCGCAATCGTGGCGCCTGTGCTGCAAGCTGTTCGCAATATCTTGTCCGTAGCAGAAGCCAAGCAAGAACTGAGTCGATTCGAGCAAGATTCGTGAGGACGATGAGACAATCATACTACTTGCGGCGCCGTCAGTGACCGCGTCTCGCCAGCGCTTTGCGGATGTTGAATTGCTGCTATGTTGAGAGAGCCGATCAAAAAACCGGATTGAAAGATGGGCCCATGTGACTGCGTGAGTGGATTCGCAACGCGAGCCGCGCGCCGAGACGGAGACGGAAATAGCCTTCAGGGTGCAGCGCAGCGTCACCCACATCACATCGCTTTCACCTTCGAATCACATCATCGCCGCGCATGCATTTCATTGCTACCATCACATTCTGCCATCGAATTCCTCGCTGCCCAACAGCTCCCATCAGCACCAATAATCTGATCAACTCCGCTCGGTTCGACTGAGGTCTCGCCTTTCAGTTTAACTTCGAGGTGCTGTTCGGAGCCCAGCCTCGCATTCAGCTGGTTGCTCATCGTCGCCTTGCAACGTCCGGCTGGCATCGCCACCACCGCATCGTGCTCGAGCAGTCAGAATGATGACCGCTGTGGTCATTCGATCCTCTTAGAACGTATCGAGCAGCTGGACCGGTATCATCTTGTCAATTTCAATTGCCCATCAGGCGCGGCATCAGATCAGCACGCTACGCTGTGACTGTGGCCTTTCGGCAGTCGCGCCTCTTCCGCAATCATGACGTCTCATAGTCCAAAGTCGTCGCCGACGGTTCACATCAGCAGATGGTCCGAGCAACAGGTCGTTGATTGGCTTTCCACAGTTGGGCTCTCAAAGTATGCCAGGGACTTCAAATCAAACGGCATCTCCGGTGATGTGCTTGTTCTTCTCGACGACGAGGCTCTCAAGGACATCGGCGTTGCTACCGTCGGCCAACGTCTCGCGCTCCTCACAGCCATCTATCGCCTAAAGCAGCAGTTTGGCATCCCCATTCAGGATGGCGATTGGATCCCTAAATCTATCGAGGCGCAAGAGCAGGCCTCAAACACCCTCAGTACCGCCCACATGGCAAACGCGCTCCGTCAGCGAGACGATCGCATCCGCCTGTTGGAATCGCAGATCCTTCGGCTGGCCGACTATCTCGCTCGCATTCAACAGGACATGGCGTCCGTCGCTCGACATGTCGGTGTCAAGGCTCATTCCATCGATGCTCCCATCACCCTCGTCTCCAACTCGCTCTACTCGCATCATACCAACGACGGCAGTGCCAATGCCATGTCCGCCTTCGCTTCGAATCCGGATCTCGCTTCCACCGCCGCCTCCGGCTTGCCCATCGAATCGCCGACTTCGCGCAACTTTGCCGGTCTTGTCTCGCCCACCCGCACAGGTTTCACATATTCCGCCGCCCAGGCCATGAGCGGCTTCAAGCCTACCGCCGTGAGGTCCGTCCGGTCGGACAGCATTGGAGGCAATGCGCCCATGACGCCTACTACGGCTGCACAGTCGTATGCTGCCGGCCTATCCAACACAGTATCCGCGGGCGATATCTCGCCAACACAATCCACTCCATCGGCTACACCCACTTCGCTCGGTTCTCAGCCTGGTTTCCCGCAGCAACCGCAAGCTTCCAGCGCCGGCTCGAGCTCCATGGTGAGCCCAACTCGTCGACTCGCTCATCAAAACTCGCTCGCGCATCCGGATGCAGCCGGCCCTTCTCGCTCACGTGCCGGCTCTCTGGGTGCATCTGCCGCGCTCTCGTCGGGCACCGGTTCGTCCCCCTTCGCTAGCAATGGAAGTAGCAGCGTCAGCAATGGAGGCACCAACACCATCGCAAACGCATCGAGCAGTCCAGCGACAGAGCGCGACGAGCGCACCAAGGACGCTCTCGCAATCACGACCACCGAGCCAAAGACCAAGGCGGCCGCCACCCCAGCTTCCGGCTCGTCGTCCCTGTCAGCCTCTTCTGCATTGGCTGCCAAGTCGGGTTCCTCTGACAGCAATCCTTACAAGTCGTTCCGCGTTACGCTCGACGATCCTTGCTACAAGGTGCTCCCCGCAGCGCTCAAGAAGTACAAGATCAACGACGACTGGCGCAAATACGCGCTCTTCATCTGCTATGGCAAGACCGAACGATGTCTCAGCTACGACGAGAAGCCCTTGCTCCTCTTCCAGAAGCTCAAGGAGAACGAGCAGAGCCCCGTCTTTATGCTCCGACATATTCGAGACGTCAAGTCGCCCATCGCCATCGCCGAGGCGAAAGCAGCAGCCAAGTTACAAGAGCGCGAGGGCGAGGGCAGCTCTGCTGACGCCAAGAAGCGGTCTGCACCTCGGGCTGACCGACGTCGCATCATCGCCGGGACCCCACCACCGGGCGCGCTGGTCACCAACACATCGAACCCTGTCGAAGTCGGTCCCGCAGCCGACCTGCCCGAACGAAGCAAGGTGGCAAGGACGTACGCGGTAGCCATCTACCCATACATGCCAGAGCGCGACGACGAGTTTGATGTCAACGTGGGCGACACCTTTGTCGTCATCAACAAGGCCAAGGGATGGTGGATCGTTCAGCGAGATGCCAAGCGAGGCGGTGCGGGAGATGTGGTGTACAGTGTACCTGCCGGCGAAGCGAGCGCCGGGGAGGATGATGGCGTCACCTATTCCAATTACCGCGCCGAGTATGCCTCCGGCTGGGTACCGGCCGGCTGTCTGCTGGAAACGAGTCAGCCATTGGGAAGCATCGTGGACGCCGAGGCCGGCTCGTCGCACGCGCGGTCTGGACCGACCACCATCTCGAATCCGAGCACGCCCACTGCATTGAGCATCCCCGGCAACAATGGCGCGAATCTGGATGCCAGGCGTGCTGCCATCCCTCCGGCGTTGATCACGAGCACGAGTACACCCGGGATCATGCTGATGGACTACCACAGTGCAGAAGGCGATCTCGACTTGCGCAAGGACGAGCGTCTGCGTGTGTTCAAGCGATACAACCACTGGTCGTACTGTGTGCAGGAGCGAGACGGACACGCGAGAGGATGGGTGCCTAGCTGGTACATTGGCAAGCTTTCCTCCTCCTCCTCAACGAGCGGTGGAGGATCGTTGTCCAAGTCCACTTCGAGCAATGCGTTGCCCTCGACCGGTACGTCGGATTCGCGATTCACGCATCAGAGTAGTACAGATACGGTGGCAGGGGCGACCGCCTCGCCGTCGTACGATGCGAAAGTGGGACAGGAGCATGGCTCAGCATCTGCAGGGGCAGCGGCAGCGGCAGCCTCGGCGATGGCGTCTATCTGAGAACTGTCACATTCGGTCACTGTCCTTCCGACATTGTCCGTCCAACTCACGCAATTCACTTTTTCGAGGCCTCTGACAGTGTGTGGGAATGTCATCGCCTGTGGACTCTGTATCGCAAGCCAGCTTCTGAAGTTACAGCTGAAGTCGCGAGGAGAAACTGAAGGTGAATAAGAGCAGAGCGGAACAAAAATTGTGAATCTACGAGATTCGGCGCTGCCAACTCAAGACACCTTCTTGGACCCTGGAATCCGCTGAGGAGCTCTTTCATCGAGGAGAGTGCCAACTTGCTTGTGTTTTGAATCGCCTGTTAGGGGAAAGTAGAGAGAGGAGGAAGGAGGAAGAACTTACCAGGATCTGTCCCACGAACCGTGTCTCTCTCGCATGAGCGAGGTTTTAAAGTCCTATTTTTGTAGCTTTTTTCTGCTTGACCTAGAGCCTAGATGCGTCGGCCAAGCCAACTTTCAAAACCCATTTATCAAATTTCAAGCCCCTACATGTTTCCAAACAAACGTCAGAAGGACGGATTCGAACACCTGTTCTAACGAACTGCTGCAAGCAATGCTGTGTAACCTTTTTTACCAAGTCGGTTACCGTAGTTTCGGTGGTGCCAGCTACTGTTCAGATGGGCTTATAAACCGCAGATTTAAAGCGGTCGACGTTGCCAGTCGACCTTCCCTCACCTCTTCACAGTCAAATTTGCGCCATTCATCATAGTCAAATTCTTAAAATTGATGGGTCAAAGATTGTACTGTTGCTCAGGCTTCTAGACAGAGATCGTCCGTTGTCGAGTCGATGGAGCAATTCAGCGACCGCTTCCGGGCGATTTGATTAACTTTCAGATAGAGCTGCACAGACGACGATGTAGAGCAGACTGACAAGAGATCCTCATGCGATGGAAGAGCCATTGATTAATGCGGTAATGAAGTATGAATAGTCGTGAAACACAAGAGCATGCAATGTAGTGTCTATGATCCACATTTCCCGTCCAGGCGAGTCCAGGAAGGAGCAACTCCTCCGTCTCACAATTTCTTCTCGATCTCTGCAAGCTTGGAAGGATGTTGAGCTGCACTCGGTTCCTGCGGGCGCAGCTTCTTGTTCTGACCATCGGCGAGGGATTGGAAGTAAAGCTGAAGATCGGCCTCCATCATATCGTCCGCAGGGAAATCGTCGTCGGATGCACCCTTCTCGTTTTTGCTCGAGTGGAAGTGAGCTTCGAGCTCCTGCATCTTTTGCTGACGGTCGAGCTCGGGATCGTAGTAACGGTGTCGCTTGAGCACCACACGCTCGTAGAAGGAGAGGTGGCGCGGGTGGATGGCAACTCCGTGGTAGTCCTGTTCCCGGCCCTGCACGACACACTCCCAGTATCGCTCCTGCTCGCGCAGATCGAGACCAGTGGTGTCGGGGATGAAGACCATGGTCAGGATCCAGCCAAGCAGACCGAACCAGGACACCACCCAGAACTTGGTGTGGTTGTCAATGTAGTTGTACAGGACGGCGGGGGCAAGTGCACCGAGCTTGCCAACAGCAGCTGAAACACCGTGCGAAGTGGCACGGATGGAAGCGGGGAACACCTCGGCGGCGAGCAAGAAGGTGGTCGAGTTGGGACCAAACTGGTTGAAGAAGGACGAAAGGAAGTAGATCGCTTGGAAGGCCTTGACACCTCCGCCTGGCTTTGTGAGCGGGTTGAAGAGCGCAGCACCGATGATGAAGAGGATGAAGTCGGCGATGAATCCGTTGGCCTGCATCCACTTGCGACCGTACTGCTTGTGGTCGATCAAGAGAGCGGCGAGGTAGTAGCCGCATAGCGAGACGATGATGTTGTAGAGGTTGAAGAGCCAGGTGGTCTCGAGACCACCGCGGTTGCCGGTGATGATGTTGATGAAGATGCCCGAGAAGATCTTGTTGCCGTAGAAGAAGAAGTCGTTGGCGAACCAGCCGCCAGCGGTTCCAACGAGGCGATGCCAGTAATGGCTGAGCGAGAGCTTGAGCGATTTCACGTCGTAGCCCGAGGTGTTGAGACGCTTCTTGGCGTTCTGTAGCGCAGCATCCTGGTACTTCATGCGGTAGTAACGAATGTAGGCGAGGTAGAGTGTGAATGCGGCGATGATGCCGAACTGGACTCGGAAGGTCCACTGGGTGGAGGTCTTGGAGTAGGGAGCAGCGAGCGAGCCGTGGAAGATGAGCAAGCCGATGATGAGCACGGCCTGGTTGGCAAGCTGACCCCAACCCTGCATGAGGAAGGAGAGAGCGACCTTTCGACCACGGTGCATGCGGTCTCCCGTGGTAGCAGCGCGGCCGGTGCCGGTGCCTTCCATGGCGCGAGTCGAGGTCATGGGATATTCACCACCGACACCGATGCCGTAGATGAAGACAGACCAGGCGTAGCAGATGATCCAACCGTTGAGCGAGGTGCCCCACATGGCTGTCAGCATGACGGAACCGAGGGTCATGACGAGCGCATCCTGGACCATGCCGAATCGACGGCCGATCCAGTCACCTTCGATACCGACGAGGATCTGACCAAAGATGATACCGACGATCTCGAGGTAGTCGATGGCGTGGAGCCAGCCCTCATCGCAGACGCGATAGTTCTTCCAGCATTCCGGCCACACCGCCTTGAACAGCGGCGAGAGGTTTCCGATCGAGAAGAGGGTGTAGCCTTCGACGAAGAGACCGAGACCGGTGATGACGTAGTTGTTGTAATAGGCACGCAAGGGCGACAGAGGGTCGCGTTTGAACATGCTGCCAATCTCGCCGAGCTCGCGACGTGCCTCTTGGTTGGACTGGGCGTTGATCCATCTGGTCTTTTCCCAGAATGGCAGGTCGGCCCAGTAGGTCTTTGTGTCGCGGGTGTAGGAGTCGGCGGGAAAGAGGGTCTCGTCAAGGACCTGGGACTGAGCCGCGCTAGGACCGGCGTGCACATCGTGATCGGATGGTGTTGATGCCGAAGACGATTGCTGGTCGCGAGAGTCGCTGTCCGACGAGATGGAGACCATCTCAGTGCGGGGCTGTGACATTATGACGGTCAGATGGATACAATCAGCCAGCGATCGATGCCTTCGGATGAGCCAACTAACCAACCAAAGACGTCGGAAGAGCAGGAACGGAGGGCGCAGTCGACGTCGGGGGGAGGACGTTGAGGAGTTGATGGCTTGTGGAAAGGCAAGAAGCGGCAGCCTGATTTGGGCAAGGGGCGGGGATCTTTTTATTGCAGTCCCACATTGGCTAGCTGCCCAAAGAAGAAAAAGGTAGGCTACGAGCGGAACGAGGCTGCCGAAATGATCTTTGCCGGCGATCTGCAGCTCAGAGGCGACGAGCGGCGAGGATGCAGCTCAGTCCAAACCAGGACGATGAAACAGCACAAGTGGTGTCCGAAGCCAGTGGACTGTCAAGATTCGGATGTGCCGGCGACAAGGTGAGGAATTTTTGCTCTCCGTCATTGTCGTAGTCCGCAGGCCCAAGCATTGCCGCGAAGAAAAAAAAAAGAAATCAGAACCCGCCGAAGCGTCAAGGCGGAGCACGAACTTTTGGATGATCAGCCGCTACGAAGTGGATCAAAAAAATTTATTTTAAATAAAGGCCAAAGCAGCGCAGTCCAGAATCGAAAGAGGTGACCGGCGCCTCTGTATGAGAAGGGCTCGCAAATCTGCGGTCCTTTCAAGCTTCAATCTGCCCAACAGACGATGCCGACGCTTTCGCAAAACCGACCGATGTTCTTTGGACCGCTTAATAACGACGACAGTCGGCGACCTCTTTGCTAGCCTCTGCGCGCTCCACAAAAGTCTACCCTCTAGGCCAGTATCGCCTCATCGTCCCCTTTACTGAGTGACGGCTCTGCGGGCGGGTTTGCTCACACACAGATGCGGCGGCCAAACGAACCGCAACCAGAGGAGCCAGGCGAGCCTCGCTTAGGCGCCCTAACTCTGCGCATAGCTAATTTCAAGTTCGAAATTCTCCTTGCAGCCTGCTTCAACCAGCCATACTGTATCTTGCTCTTTCGCTTCGAAAGTTCTCTGTGGGTCTCAGTCTCGGGTTTAGCATCTATCTGCACCCTTCGTTTTTGGCTCGCAGTCCGACGCTCGCTTCCTCGGTCTTTCACTTAGATTTACAAGCGGGACACGGTCGTGTGACTAGTGGCATCATCAGCAAGAGGAGCGCCGACTGTGGTATTGAACAGCAGAGACACCATTTGTGTCGCTCGAGTACTTTGCTATGATTTCTTCCCGGGTGCGTTCTTTCGGTCGGTCAAAGCGCCCTCGTGTGCAAACCAGGATTCGGTTGCTTGGATGCTTACCATCCGATCCTCATCGAATCGTTCTCATCATCGTCAGACTGCGATCTCGAGTTCATCACGGGACTCGGCAGCCGGTGCATTGGGAGACGATGCCGACGTCGGCGATGACGACGTCAAAGCAAGGCTTCTCTTCGCATTCCTAGAGTGTAGAGCAGTAGATCGAATGGGTTTCGGTCATGACCATGACGCTTCTAGCCGAGGTGTCCACGTTCCCTCGAATTGAACCAGAAATATAATAAGAGCGCTTCATGCGGAAATTCTAGGCTGCCAAGACAGCTCCTGGTCTCCGTCACGTCGAGTCAAATTCCCCGATCCGACAGCCGCGAGCTGTGTCTATTCGCCGCGGCTGCCCTTATACAATGGTCAGGCACACAGCTACTACCTTCTATCCGAGTGCCTGAGTCTCAATATCGTCGGCAGTGACGCAGGTACCCCAGGTTCATGATTGCCGCCTTGCGTTTGTCGGCAACTTCGGCAGCCGAAGAGAGGAGGTGGGCGCCCTGATCCATCTTTGTGGCTCTCATTCGTCAACCCGAAGGATCGAGGCTGATGCTGTCAAGTGGGTCATTTGGCGGCCAGAGTAGTGGATTGACGCTATGACCGCATTGCTTCAACGGATCGTCACTTCCGCCGTCTTTCAGCCTTGTAAAGTGGCCACGTTCTCGGTTTCCATGCAACCGATCCCTCAGGAGCTTTTCAAGTGCTACGGCATTATCTGACTATCTGATGACCGTGAAGATCCATGGACACTTACGAAGTAAGGCAACCAACTATCATACCACAGGGGTGTGTCCGCGTCCTTGGCAGTGTCACGTTAAATTGATGAGCTTCGATGGCGCGTGATCAGCTCGCTCAGGCACCGAGTTGCGCCGCGTCCCTGGCACGAGACGTTCCAACTCAGCACCAATCGTCGGCAACTTGCATCTTCACACGCTTCAGCTAATGTGCAAGGTTAGACGACCCAATCAAATCTCGACTCAGATGTGTCAACACGTGCGGCTGTTCGGTACTCCATCAGTCCCAGAGTTGCGTGATGTAGTACAAAGGGAAATGCGAGGCGCTATGGCATCAAGCCGCGGATGTTGGCGCTCTGCACCTTTCCCTCAAGGATCAGCTCCGAAAGCACTTTTCCAGTACCCAGCGAGTTGGTGATGCCCCAGCACGAATGTCCTGCTGCTACGTAGACACCATCCTTGCCCCCGATGATCGGGTTGCCTGTCCGGTTGCTGACTGGAAGGTAGCAGGCCTGCTTTGCGCGTAACTTGGCTCCACCATCCAAGTCCAGAGAAGACGGCGACAGCACCTTGCTCTGCTCGATGAGCGCCACGATCTTCTTTTCGTCGAAGCCTACCTCGTCGGCAGTCTCGGGCAAGGGCACATCGTCCGAGCCTCCGCAGATGTACGCGGTACCGTCGGGACGACAGTAAAGTTCGGGCGCGCCGGCCTTGCGACCTCCAGCGCCGTAGGCCATATCTGTGAATAGACAGTGTGCCGAAAGCGGCCTGTGCGACTCGATGACAACGCTGTGAGCTCGAGACCCGTCGATCGAGGAGGCAGATTTGAGATGGGCGGGCAGCAGGTTCCGAGGAAACAGCTTGGACACGAGCGATCCGGTCCAGGGTCCAGCCGCAATGACAAGGTCGTCGACGTGGATGGTCTTGGTGATGCCAGACTTGGTGTCCTGGACTTCCAATTTGTCCACCTTTTTGCTGTCATCGAAGCGCAAAGCGATAGCTTGGGAGTTGAACAGGACCTCTACGCCTGCTCTGCGGGACTCGTCGACGAGATGCTGCGTCAATTGACCGGGGTGAACCTGAGCGGTTGTGCCTCCGCCACCCATGTTGGACGTGGAGCGTACGATGTCTTGATCGAGCCAGCTGATGGCACAATCGTTGTTTTTCGGTTTGCCTTTGAGATTCGAGTCGATGTTGACCTGCCACGTCTCCACCTCTCGATATCCCCACTTGTCGTGGCCGCCGTCTTGATCCGCCAGCGCACGATGCAACTTGAAGCTGAGTTCAGCCAGACTTGCTGTAGCCGCACCGTGCCAATCGAGAGCGAGGAAGCCTCCCGCCTTGCCAGATGCTCCAGGAGCAGGCGCTGACGAAGCTTCGATAAGCGTGATCTTGGTAGCAGCTCGGGTCACCGAGCCTGCCACGGCCTTGGAGAGATAGTAGGCTATGCTAGAGCCAACAATCCCACCCCCGACCACGACAATATTTCTACTGGACTGAGTCGTGGCGGCCATATTGGTGTGCCCCTTGTGTTTCCTTCTAGAAAGAGGAGCGGTAAGTAGAGAAACAGTTGACAGGGGCGGGCAAGGACGGACTTTCGTTGAGAAGAAACGCAAAGGTGGCAAAAGCTGAGGAGGAGGCTTGCTGCACTGCTGAGTGGCACACATGCATCTGTGCGTTTGCTTCCTGCTTTGGACCCTTGAAAGTGGCAAAATTCACCGAGCGCGGAGGTGGCCCGGACGGTTGTGTAACGGCCGAGACACAAAGTAACAGATTTGGGGCTTTCTCAATGCGCGTTTCAAGAAAAAGAAGCACGGGCACGACGAAGAACAACAAAACATCCACCACTCCAGCGATCTAGCCTTTCATCGCTATCGACGACAGGTGCATCGAGGCGCAACTTCCGCTGCGAGCTGATACACCTCCATCGTTTCCATTCTGCTCGTTGTCAGTGCGTAAGGTGCTGTCAAGCTGCATCTGCCGATCATGTTCTCCTTCTCCAATTCGTCGGCGACGCCGCAACAGCCTAACCAGCAGCAGCAGCAGCCAACATCCACCCCTTTCGGTGGCAGCACAGGCGGATTCAACAACGCGTTCTCGACACCCGGCGGATTTTCGCTCGGTAACAGTGCTTCCCACAATACAACGCAGCAGCAGCAAGGTACACCGCAGTCGGGCGGTTTCTTCGGACAGAAGCCGATGTTCGGTACCCCCGGGGCGCAGCAACCGCAACAACAGCAGCAGAACACCGGGTCGCTGTTCGGCAATAACAGCACCGCTGCGTCTAACGCAGGTCAAGCCGGTCAGCAGCAGCAGCAGCCGCCGCAGCAGCAGACAAACCTGTTCGGAACACCCCAGAACAACAACATGTTCGGGTCGTCCGCTTCGTCAGGATTCGGCGGACAGCAACAGGCACAGCAGCAACAGTCATCGCAGCCGAATTCTTTCGGCCAGGGATCGTTTGGCTTCAACTCGTCCTCTCCTGCGCCCTTCTCTGCTCAGCAGCAACAACAGCAGCCGCAGCAAAATCAGTCCTTCGGGAGCCCCTACCATCATCCGAACGCACAGCAGCAGCATCAGCAGCAGCAGCAGCAGCAGCAGTCCAATGCATTTCAACACAACGGTCAGCCGAGTCAACAGCAACAGCAAGTTATCGATCAGCAGAGATTCAATCTGGAACAGCAGAGTCAGAACATGAGCTACATTCCAGGCTATCTCAGCCGCACAAAGGTGGTCAAGCCTTACAAGCTTCCTGTGCGCCAAGCAGAGCCTACTTCTCCTGAAGCGACACAGGATGCCGATACGAGCATCGCTTTCGGAACCCCAGCGTCCAAGTCTGGCAAAGAGGATAGCACCCCTTCGTCCAAAGGTCAAGCGTCTCCGGTTGGACGTTTCAGTTCGACCTTCTTCAACGACAGGCGCGACGACGCAACGTTCAGTCGAGCTGGCTCAGTCGGCCCGGGAACACCGTGGCGAGGCGGCAAGGAGAGTATCTTTGGAGCGGGCGGTCTGCGAGGAGGTCGTCAGTCCGCCACACCCGCTCCCCAGACTGCATCCGCCACGCCTGCTCGCAAGACATCCACAGAATCTCCCGTTCGCACCAGTCGCTCCACTTCAACACCGCCCGCAGCATCCAGCTCCTTCAGTCTGGCACAAGGAGCAATCGACCAGGACGATGACGAAGATGCTCCGCCGCAGGAGCGTCTCGAAGATGAAGCTTCCGCTGCAGCTCAGTCCTCCTTCTTCTCTTCTGGGTCTTCCTTCGCGAACAATTTCCGCAGTTCGCCAAATCCGGATTCTTCATCTGCACAATCGCTCGGTCCCGGACGCTCGGGGCTGTCGACTCCATCTTCCCACGCATTGCAACAGGCATCCCCGTCGCAGGGTCTCGCATCTTCTAACGATGGAGCCTCATCGTCTGCGTCTGCCGAGAAGAATACCGCCCTGGGGATGGCGCAACGTACTGTGCTCCTCTACGGATACCCTACCTGGATGGAGAAAGCTGTTCTAGAGCTCTTTGCCAGCATTGGCGGCGTCGAACTGATGGAAGCGATCGACTTGACTGGGAGCGGCTCGGCTCAGGAGCAGGCCACAGCTCAGCCCTCGTCTCCCTCGCTCTCGTGCTGTACCCGCCTTCGTTACTCGGAGTCGTTCCAGGCACTTCATGCTCTTCGTCGCAACGGCGAAGTCGTCGCCGGCGCGTGTATGGTCGGTGTTCGATGGGAGGACGACAATTTCAACCAAGTTGCTCTCACCAACGGCGTCGATGCCGTCTTCCGTATGGATGTCTTTCCCTCGAGTCGTACAGCAGAGATATACAAGGCATCTTCGAAGGCAATCGCAGTGCCAGCAATCGATGCGGCTTCGGGTGCATCTGCACTTTCAACATCGCGATCTCAGGGCGCAAGCTCCTCCGGCTTGGCAGGTGTCGACGCGTCGAACGGACAGAGAAGTCACCACTCGATCGCGTCCGGACAAGGTGGCAACGCTCGTTCATCTCGCAACGAAACAGGAGCTTCTTCGAGTTCAGGTGCGCCATCTGGAGGCAGCAACATCTCGTACCCTGCTTTCGGTCGACCGCTGTCCGTTATCAACGATCCGTCCATCGCATTCAAGCCATCAGCCTCGACGAGCAATTTGGGCGGCATCGCAGGCTCGCCTTTCAAAGCCGCCTCGTCTCTCTTTGGTTCCAGCGCCGCCGCTGGCTCGCCTAAGCCCGCCACCCCCTCGGCGGGAGCTGGTGCCGCCGACAACAAGCCTGGCGCTGCTGGCGCAAGTACGAGCGTTCTTGGTAGGATCACTGATGGCATCTTTGGCTGGTAGATGCTCCGTAGCCTGTCCCAAACAAAGTCGCTTCAGATACATCGTCCATACAATACACACATTCCAGTAAGATAAATTACGCGGCGAGGTATGACTGTGAGATTGACTGAATGCAAGACAAGACTAGTGTACACAATTTTGACGATGTGAGCCGAGGAGAGAAGCGAGTGGAGCGGCACGAAGTATGACTCTGGCGGTATAATGTGGGATCGAATGGCGGGGAAGCGGAGGCGTAGAGCTAGCAACGAGCGAGCAGGACTAGAAGCCGCCGAGGCCGTCCCATCGGCCGCGCAGACGCCTGGCTAGCTGGAAGTCCTTCTTCATGAGCGTGACACGCTTTCCATGAATGGCACACAGGTTGCTGAAAGACAGAAACAGCAACAATACACGTGCATGAAAGATGTCGGGTCAGTTTACGCTGCCTTTGGGAGTTGCGCGCAGTATCAACGGGTGGAAGCACTTACGCGTCTTCGAATAGATGAACAAGGAAAGCTTCGGTAGCCTCTTGTAGCGCCAAGATGGCTGAGCTCTGCCAACGCAGCCCTGAACCGTACTCTCCATGCTCGTATGAAGTCACGAAGTCGTTGGCGATCTCGCGAACAAGGCGCGCAAACGGTAGCTTGCGCAGCAGCAGGTCTGTTGATTTCTGGTACTTGCGAATCTCTCGGAGCGCTACCGTGCCGGGTTTGAAACGCTTCTTCTGTCCAATGTGACCTGTACGAGCGTGAGATGAGTAGAAGCAGGGTGTTACGTGCAGTACGGATTAATTTACGGTCAGAGGGAGCTGTCGAGGTCCAAGATCGATGCGCCATGGCAGAAACGTGATGCGAGCCCACTTACTCAGACTGGGATCGGGCATCGAATACTCCTCAAATCTTCTCCTTGAGATGCCTGACTGGATGGAAGGTGCTCGTCGTGAGAGCATGGCTGATCCGCCGCCCTCGGAGGAGCTTGCATATGATGCTTCATCGTACGTCTCTGCATAGATTGTAGATTCGGGATAAGACGTGTCGGCGAGACTCGGCCTCGGGCGGGAAGCCATGTTGGAGGTAAGAGGCGCCCGATGCAGCTTGTTGAGCGAGTTCGAGAAAAGGTTCGGGATGAGGCTGGACTGCGATGGCAATGCGTGTTGCTAGATGTGCGCAAGCTGCTCCGATGATGATGCAAGCTGGACGGTATGTTTCGATGGTGATGTGAGTGTTGGAGAGAGAAAGCCCAAAAGTCAAAAAGTCAGGGTCGCGTCGTGCATATGAACCCGCTGATGAATCGGGCGGGCTCCCGATGTCAATTTGGCTGCGCCATTTATCTTTGAAGGCGGGTCACGTGTGTGGGGCTCTCCACCAAATCTGGACCAGAATCAGCTTGCCTGCCGAGACGCGTCGCGAGAGTGTTGTTCTCGTGGAAAAAGACGGATTTGGCAGAATCAACCGATCCGCCTTCTGCTTCAGATCGAGAGAATCTCGAACACCATCATCAGTCGCACCATCATCCTAGCAGTACCTCGCTGCTACCGCGCAACTCAGCGGAGATGACTACGTTCGTCTCTGAGGCTCAAATGGCCCAAGCAACAACTGCACTGGCAGCTCAGCCGGGGCCCTACGATCATCTTCCTGACCTCCCTGCCGACATTTCGATGGAAACCGACAAGAGCATCCCACCCACGTTCGAACAGCTCAACGCTACTCTCATATCGCGAGGCTATCTGCGCTCGCCGCTCAATGCTTCAGGCATGCGCGAAGATTCGCTCGCAGCTCTCGCCGATGCCCTACACGCCATGATCGCGCAGCGCGAGGAGGACATCGAAGTGCGTACCGCCTTGACTGCCAAAAATCGCACGCTCACCGCCTCATTGGAACGAACAAAAAGATTTCAGAAGGAGGAGATAGAGCGATCCGCGGACTTCGAGCGCAAAGCCGAATCGTCCAAAGCTAAGCTCATCCACCTAACCAACCAGCTCGAGATGGAACGCACCGCACACAAGGCCACCAAGGAGGCGCTCGCTCGTATGAGGAGGGATTTGCAGGCAGTCAAAGCTTCAGCACTGCAGTACAAGTCTTGCAACGACCGTTCTGTGGCGCGAGTCCGCGCACGAATCGGCGAAGTTACCAGCTCGGCGATCCGCTCTGCCGTTCCCGACTTCCAGATTGTCGCATCCGCCTTCGACGAACCACCGACCGCTTCATCGTCCAGATCTGGTGCAGCAGGTCTGTACGCTCAACAGGTACAGGATCTCGAGCAGAAGCGGATTCATCTTGTCGAGTACAACCAAGCTCTCAAGCGGCTTGCAACCGAGGCTATCAATGCTGCGCGACGTGCCGATCAGGAGCTGCTGGACATGGTTGAGGCCGAACAGGACGATGGCAAGAAGAGGAAGGATTCAACACTTGCGGCGACCAAGACGAGTGGCGACTCGGGAGGCTCTCGTTCCGTCTCATCCAGCAGCCTGAACAGTGCTGGCGGCACGAAGCGATCTCCTTCCAACGACACGTGGCTCGATGGACATCGTCCGCTCTTCCAGAGAGACCTCTTCCCCGCAAATGATACGCTTCGCTCGACGGCTTCAGGCGCACTGGTTTCAGGCTCATCGAGCAAAGCCTCTCATCCGGCTTTGCGCGCTCTTGAGCTTACATCCAATGCCATCCACTCGCATGTTCAGGCTCTTCTCGACCTTCGCACAGAACGCAGCATGTACTACGCGGCACAGAGTCAGCGCCTTGCCGCCGAAGCGCGCGAACAAACCTGGGCGACCAAGCTCGAACACGACATTCACCAGGATCTCGAGAATGACGCTCGACTTTCTCTCAACAAGACCAACGGTCCTTCGCACGTCGGCTCGCTTGCATCTGCCGCAATCGCAGCCTCGAGCGCGTCAACAAGTGGCGGCGCATCGCAACGCATCGACTGGCAGAGGGAGAGGGTGGACATGGAAAAGAAGCTGGCTCAACTCGTCAGACAGGTTGCACAAGCTGAGCAAAATATCGAGAGAAAGGAAAAGCAAGTCGCCCAACTCGTCGAGGCCGAACAGCGCGCTAGGACTATGCTCGACCAGGCCTCTTCATCTCCAGCAGTCAGCGATTCCGAAGCGATCGAACAAGCGAGATCGTTGAAGTCGGAGCTTGAGACGGCACAAAAGGAGCGATTACACTTTGCCGACCGGTGCGAGTCGTTGGAAGCAGAAGCACGCGAGCTCCGAAATGAGCGCGACCGCATCTTGCTGCAACGGAGCAACGCGACTCAACCTTCGAGGGTCACATCGCTCAAGCGGCTGGACGAACATGAAGTGGCTGAGATCCATGCCCGCGATCAAAAGCGTCGCGACGATCTCGGTAGCCTGTCCGTGGTTGCAGAGGACGCCGAGATGCCTTCCTCGACCAGCACCGTCGACACGGCGGACAGTGCCAGCGATGGCGCGCTCGAAAATGCGGACTTTTCCAGCTCGCGTCGATCTACTCGGAAAGGCAGGCTGAGCAAAGACTCAGCGAATGCGGGAGCGATCAGCTTTGGCGAAAGCTTCGCAAACAATCCCGAGCTCGATGCGATTTTCGGTGTCTCCTCCACTGCGAAAAAGGTGAAAAGCGTAGCTCAGACTTCGACACGACGCTCATCACGTTTGTCCGGTGGGAACGCGGCAGAAGACGAGTTGTCTCCTAAGGGTGAGACGGTGCAGGAAGTGGATAGTCAGACCGGAGGTCGCAAGAGGAAGGTCGAAGAAGAAGGAGAGGCAGCAGATTCCAGTAGCACCGCCAAGAGGCGGACGAGCCGACGCATTTCGGATGGATCCGCTTCCAAGGCGACATCAGAGGAAGCCTCGCCACGGATGTCGAAGCGCGCTCGAGGTGAGACGCAGGTCTCCCCATCGGAACAGCCACATGTTACTGAAGACGCTGCATCAACTGATGCTGCTGCTACTGCTGTCGCCCAATCGCGACGAAGGCTCTCCACCCGCGAGAAGCAAGAGCTCGATCAGAAGCAAAAGACGCGTGTTGTCTCTACGCCTGCGGTGGCTGGCTCGGCTTCGAGCAAGACGCCAGCGCTCACCTCCCGCAGAATTGTCTCTGGCTCCTCGTCATCCGTCACCCGGCCCACTGCTTCGTCTCTTCGGCGCAGCGAAGCAACACAAGCAAGTGTCAAGCGCCCTTTGTCCAATTCGACCAACACGCGCGAAGGCTCCATCCGAGCCTCGACGGCGAGCAAAGCTGCTGAGGCTCGAGTGTCGTCATCAGGCTCGATCCGTTCGCGGTCGTAGTCACAACCATGTGCGAAAGGAACCTATCGAGTTGACCAACCGGTTGTATTGTATACTCTAAGCTATGAAGGTATGCGTCTCACCGGGCGAATTGTTTCGTGCTGTGAGTGACACGAAGGCTTACACTTCGAAGTCGTAGATGAAAACGTCCGCAATGGCGGGCTTGACCTTTTCCTGCGAGCGATGATCGAAAGCGTCCGTGCAAAGCAGCTTGGCGGTCAGTCTTGATGTCAACGTTCGGCTCCGGTCATCTGGGCGAACTACTTACAACGAAAGCGAGGTGTACTGGGTCTTCTTCGAGATAGTGTTTGACGTGTTCCTGCGTTGGGAACGTCGAGACGAAGATGTGGTGGAATCCTTTGCCTGCGTTCTCGGGCGAAGTGTTTTCGGTCGAGCTCTTGAAATCGAGGATGTATGGTTTTCCGTCCGTGTAGAGGCACTCAGCCTTGAACGTGCCGAAGTGGTTGTACAGATCCAGTCGATCCTCGGAAGAGACTGAATCCTTGTACTTGAATGAGACGACGTGCACAACAGGCATGGTGAAAGGCGATACCCAATGTTTCAAGTTATGAGCGGATCACAGACGAGAAGGTAAGTTGCGACCACAGTCCTACGAAGATGGTGTTCTAAATTATGTGGAGGTTGAGATGCGGAGGGAGCGCTGCTGCAGAGATGATTCAAGACGTGCTTTGCCAACGGCGATCTTGATCTCCGTGGATTCGGGTGCGGATACGTCCGACAAAGCTCAAGTCATGACATCTGTTAAACATTCTACGATGTCGGTCTGAATGCTTCTAGAATCACCTTGAAAGGCTTTCCAGTCGGGAGAGAGCCGGGGATGAGCGCTCCTGGCGGCAGAGCCGCGGAAATATCTTCGATGTCGGCCTTGTAAGCCTTGTTGAGATATTGCCGCTCACGCCATCTTTGATCTCCAACGACGCTGGGACCTGAATCGGTCGATTTCGAGCGTGACAGGTATCTCCGTGGAGTTGGCACGCCTTCCAATCCCGACATGATGTTGCATTCCCCGAGCAAGCCATGGACATGCTTGATTGACTTCTTCTCCACAGCACCACGTTGCTCGCTTAGCACCGACGTTGCGCGTTACTCCGCTCGGTGTTTAGCGATACCACCACTTTCGCGTCCTTCCGGAAACCTCCCATAGCCGTTTGAAGTTGCTCTGTTGAGCAACGTTGTCTGTGACTCCCTCGCCGGAGACAAGGTCGTGTCGCGACAGTAGGGTCTCAGTGCAATATCGATGCTCGAGGAGATAGCTGGGATCCGTACTTTGCATCATGTCGTACCTAGTACCTCACTCGGTATGGCCATGCTCATGTCTATATAATCAGTGCATCCTGACCATCAATCCAGTCCGTCATCATCACTCCTTCAGCCAACAAACACAAGAATATCTCAAGCCACAGATCCCTCCCCGAGCCCTACTATACGAAAGCTATTCACACCGCGTTTATCAAAGCATAGCACTTGATATACATTCCGAAATGTCGGCACCATCGCAAATCAGCATCTTCCCTGCAACCTCAGCGAGCGCTGTCCGCCTCGCTGAGCTCTTGCAGCAGCAACATCCTGGCATTCGAGTCCGACTCGCTGCTCGCTCTCCCGCAAAGCTTCGTGCCGGCAGTAGCAACGTCACCGTCTCTCAGACTCCTCTGGATATTGCCAATGTTGACTCCGTCAAGCAAGCCTTGGATGGCAGTCAGGCGGCCTACATCATGAACCCTCCCTTTTACGGCGAGAAGGACCCCTTCTCCCTCTCTCAGACCTGGGTCGATTCGATCACCGAGGCTGCTAATTCTAGCTCTACCCTGACGAAGATTGTCTACCTCTCTTCGGTCGGAGGCGAGAAGAGCAGCGGTACTGGACCCATCCGCAACGTGCATATCGCAGAAAACGGCTTCCTGGCTAAGCTGCGCGATGGCATCGAGCTCTACGCTCTTCGACCTCCGTACTTCCTCTCCAACTTCAAATCCGTCCTCCCACTCGCACTTAACCCTCCTCATATTCTCCCGTCCATGATGATCCCATTCGACAGATCGTACCAGATGACCGACTCAAACGCCATCGCTATCACTGCACTCAAGTACCTCATCGCCCCGCCTTCCTCTTCAGCCAATGTCGCGAAGAAGGGTCACATCACGGCGGTCCAGCTCGTGACGGAGAAGAAGACCGTTCCGGAGATCGCCGGCTACATCTCTGAGATCACAGGCACGAAAGTCAATGCTGTGCCCGTCCCTCAAGAAGCGTGGCTCGACACATTCAAGAAGGCAGGCATGTTCGACGAGCAGGCTCAATTGTTTGTCGAAATGGCTACCGGTCAGTTCACCGGTTACATTGATTCCATCCACGACGAAGCTGCTCTCGCCCATGAAAAGGCACGTGGTGTCGCAGTCATCGACGAACACCCCGCAGTTGACTATAAGGCCGCGCTCAAGAGTCTCATCGAGGCCGCTTCGGCCTGAATCTGATCGTGCTTTGGTCCAGTCTCGTGCTGGCCATCCGTAGGGTCCCTTTTCGTCCAAGAGCAATATACATTTATGCTGGTTGCCTATCGTTTGAAGTGTGCCCGTGTTCTGCTTAAACATTCAGATAAGTCCTCGACGATCACGACTAATTTGAGCAACAAAGACAGTAAGTAGCATTGTATGGAAAGAAGATGCAAGATTAAAGCGACAAAGCAGCTAGATAAATAGGAAAGCTTCTACTCTCGACCCTTGCCGAAACGTTTGACCTTTCCAACAAAACCCGAGAAGAGGCCAGCGCCGATGCCGTAGCCCTTCTCGGTAAAGTACCAGTAAGCGACGTAAGCCAAGAACAGCTGACCGATGGTATAGCCTGCCACGATACCGACACCCTTCCAGCGGAAACCCCAAGTGGCTCCCAACGTAGCAGCAAACTGATCGCCGACCTGGTACTGGCAAAACTCGCATCGGCTGTTGGCGTCAGGGTTGAGCAGCTGGCCTCCCACCGACTCGACCCACTGCAAGGCATACTGACCACACGTCTGGCTGGCAGGTGGATTGAAGATCGCCAAATCCTCCTGACGACATCGAACGGGAAGATCGTGAAGGATGTTGCCTACCATGGAGCGCACGTACCAGTAGAGAGGATTGGCGTAGATGAGCTCCTTCCACGGTTTCGGCAGCGTCGAGATGGGCTTGATGACACCATTGACGATAGCAACAAACGGCAGCAAGAAGGGTAGCAGATTGGCTGCAGTCACGGGTGTAGGGCAAGCTGCGGCAAGCGCCAACGAGAAGAACATCTCGTAGCACGTCACAAGGAAGATCATCAGGTACCACATACCTGCCACCGTCGACGGCTGCGTATAGAAGGGCAAGAAAAAGGAAGGCAGGAAGAACAGCACCGACGCAACAAGAGCGATGGGGATCGATACGGCCACGAAAGCTGTCATGAAAGCGATCCACGAGTACGTCTTGGAAGGACCTTCGCGAACCGTGAAGGTGATTCTCATCTCCCAGAACTTGGAGATGATCGAGTTGACCGTGGCGGGGAAGTTGAGGATGACGAGGAAAACGACAAAGACGCGGTACTGCAAGTCGGTGACCGAGTTGCCCAGGTGAGCGAAGCCACCTCCGGCCGCGAAACCAGTGACAATGTTCGAAAAGAGGATGCCGTAGGCAAAGGGTGCGTCTCTCCAGAGATCACGGAACTGACGCTTGGTGCACTCGACAATCTGCGTCTTGAGCGTAGCCGAGTATTCACGCTCGGCGCGCGAGTCCTGAATGACGGGACGACCTGCCCGTTCGGCGTTGATGCTTTCGACTTCTTGACGGAGCGCCTTGGCTTCGGGCGATGCCTTCCATCGCTCAGACCACGGCTTTTGGGACTTTTGTGCAACCACCTCGAGCATGTATTCGGCGACATTAGTGGTCGGAGGGCATGCGGGGGCGCCATTTCGTTCAAAGTACTCTCGTACGCGGTCGGAGCCCTTGGCTCGCTCGTTGCCGATCTGTCCCATGTAGGCTGTCTTTCCACCAGGCTGCAGAAGCAATAGATTGTCGAACGACTCGAAGAGCAAGGCGCTAGGCTGGTGAATGGTGCAGAGAATGGCCTGTCCTTCGCTGGCAAGACGGCGGATGAGTCGGACGATGGAAGCAGCGCCAGCCGAGTCGAGACCAGAGGTGGGCTCGTCCAGGAAGAGAAGCAAGTCAGGCTTGGCAGCGAGCTCAACGGCGATCGTGACTCGCTTCCTGCGCTCTACACCGAGGCCGAAACCAGGAACACCGATGAGCGCATCTTGAAGATCCTCCAGCTCGAGAAGCTCGATTGCACGCTTGGCGTCGGCCAATTTCTGCTCACGCGGAACTTCCGCAGGCTGACGTAGAAGTGCCGAGAACTCGATCGCCTCTCGCACGGTCTGCGATGCAAGATGGATGTCACCTTGGAGGACGAAGCCGGTTCCACGCTGGAATCCTGGTCCGAGAGGTTTGCCGTCGACAAGAATATCACCCGAGAGAGCACCGGCAACCCCTCGCTGCGAAAGCGCAGTGAGTAGCGTTGTCTTACCGGCACCTGAAGCGCCCATCAGCGCCGTGATGGTACCTGGCTTGACGTATCCAGTGATGTCGTCGAGCAGCTTCCGCCCGGTTGGCAACGTGAGCGAGACGTCCTTCCATGTGAAGATGGCCTTTTTGTCGAGTTCATCCGCCGACTTGGCCGAGACTTGCTTGTCAGACCTACTGTTCTTGCCGGAGTCAGTCGGCGAGTTGGCACGAGTGACGCTACCGTTGCTATCGTTCGAACTCGGGTGGTTCGCTGCAATGGCGGCCTTCTCCTCGATGTCATCGTTCGCGGCAGGCTTTGAGGCCGCAAGCTTGGCCTTGGCTGCTTTGGTTCGAGCAAAAACGGTGACGCCACCGCCGGCACCACCAAAGTTCATGATTTCGGCTCCGATGACCGTCGGGATAAGATAAAGCACAGAGAAAGCGATCATGACGCCTACGTTGCGACCAATGTTTGACCTCGAGTATCCGAATGTGGTGGACAGGTAGTCAGCACTGTTGACGACGACCGAGCCGGGTACGCCGCCGGTGAGCGAGCAGGTCTGGTACGCAACGTCTCTGACTTCGCCAAAGGGCACGATCTGTTGCGGTGCGCAATTGATGGGATAGTTGAGCTCGTTCGCCAAGAAGCCTTCAAATGCGTAGCTGATCGGCTGTGCATAGCTGAGCCAAATCAGCCAATTCATCTGGGGCCTGCGAAGAACGTAGCCAACCCAAATGATGAGGACGTTGAGTGCAAGCACCGAGAAGCGGATGGCTTCGTTAAACCCGGGCGAGAAAGCGGCGCACATGCGGTAGAGCGCGGTCAAGGAGTACGAGGAGAGGAAGCAGTAGACGTAAAAGATCCAGAAGGCGCCGCCGTTGCTCCTCAGGTTCGAAAGGAAGTAGATGATGATGGACGAAAGGAAGCATTGCACTAGGAGGAAGGGGATGTCGACCAGAGCTCGCGCCAGAACCACCGCTGAGGGCCGGTAGAAGGCAAACTGCTGATGTCTGCTAAGCATAGGTCGACCGGCGACGGCTTCGAAGGACTCGGAAAGCTGAAGCCAACCGTTGAACAAACAGGCGAAAAGCAGGATACCGCCGCGAGTGAAGACACCCTCGGAGTCGAACGGCTGCTTGTAGAAGAGCGACGAGATCATGAAAGAGACCGAGATGATGGTGAAGAGCTTGACGTAGAGATCGCCTCTTGCGCCCCACTTGATGAGAAGCTGTCGCCAGATGCAGCTAAGGATCTGATCCCAGAAGCTGACCGTGTAGCTGGATCCCTTGCTGACACCCTTGCGCTTTTCGGAGCGGACGGTCTGCTTGAGCTGGTCGGCTTGCTCTGACTGAGCCAAATGTTGCTCGTAGGACTCCATCTCGCCTTCGAGCTGTCGATAGAGGCTGCTGGACCTCCATACACGTTCGCGATCTTCGGCCGTCTTGGGTGCACGGTCCCTCATGCCAGGACGGAAGACGACTTGGTTGACGTCGGTGAGGGCCGTGACGAAATCGGCAGTGGTCTGACGGTCAGGCGTATCGTAGCCGAGCTCGTAGAAGTAAGAACGAGCAAGCTTACGTGGACCGTAATAGATGCATCGGCCCTGATCAATGACGGCGACACGGTCGAAGAGATCAAAGATGCTTTCAGAGACTTGGTATAGGGTAGCGATGGTGGAGCGCTGAGCAAGGTCGGTGATGATGCGAAGAGAGCGTGCATAGTCAAGCGCGGTGGAGGCATCGAGACCCCGTGTGGAATTATCCCAGGCAATGACACTGGCGCGGGTGGCGAGAGCCTCGGAGATGGTTGTTCGCTTTCGCTCGCCTCCAGATACTCCGCGAACGGCTTGGTCGCCGACGATGGTGTCGCGGACATGGGTCATGCCAAACATCTTGAGCATGACATCGATGCAAGTCTCGATGAACTGCTGGCGAGACTCGCCCTTGAGTCGGCGTGATCGATGAGGAACTTTGTTCTTGAGGGCAAACTCAAGCGTCTGACCGACGGTGAGGGTGGGGAAGTGGACGTCCTCCTCGTCGACAAAAACGACCTCACCTCGGTACTTGCGATTGATCTCGTCGGGAGAGAGACCTCCATAAAGGATCTTGCCTGAAGCAGAGACGTTGGTATGGTTCTTGGAGGTGATGGCACGGAGCACGGTGGAGCAACCGGAGCCTGGTCGACCGAGGACGAGGAGCATCTCGCTTGGCTTGAGAATGCCACTTGAGCTGTGGAGAAGGGTGGTGGTGGGCATGTTGCGGGGGGCAAAGAGATTGGAGAGCGGTGGAATCAGAGTGGTGAGGACGCCGATGGGATCTCTCCAGGCGGTGTTGGAGATGGCGATGGGCAGGGTCTTTACAAAGATGCCGCCTCCGCCAGAGCCAGGAGCAGTGATGGAGATGTCCCTCCAAAGCATTCCAACAGGCTTTCCATCGTCGATGCCCTCGTCCTTGGCCTGTGCACTGCGTGTCAAAAGCCATTTGCCAAGATCGAAGTCGTTCTCGTAGGCGTCTTCAGAAGGGACGTTTTCGAGATCGAGTTCATTCTCGTTGATCTTTGGCTGCTTCTTGCGGTCGCCGCCGCTAAGAGCACGGCCGATCGCAGAGCCGCCACGGAGACCAGAGGATGATGCGGACGCGCCGACACTGGTCGCAGAGCCGCGTGATGATTGTCGTGCGAGCTGGAAGTCCTGCATGGCTTGGTCGACGTTGACATGCTCGCCATGTTCTGGTTCACCCCATGTACCGGTACTGGTGACACGATCAAGGGGAGCTGCGCTGGTGTTTTGCACTGTCTCGGCCTCCTTCATCTCGCGAGGAGGCACGATGGGCGCCTGCTGTGATGCGGACGCCATGGTTGGCGGTATTCAACCGTGTCAACTCGAACCTTTCTTTGTTGAATGGATAAAGGGCCGGGTTCGGCGCGCTGGACTGATCTGCCAACGTCTGGATTGACGATGGGCAGGATGCGAAATTAGATCCGACGATAAGACAGTCTTCGCTGGATGCTGAAGGAGGGGATGTGAAGGTGAAAGGTGAAAGCGAAGGTTGACCACGGGTGGGACGAATATGACGGTGAGTTATACCAGCACCCAAGTTGCCGGGAAGATCTGTGGACTGCGTCTAAACTCCGTCTGAGGTCGAAATGTGGAAAAACATGCAGACTGCTCTGCCAACACTGCGAATGGAGAGCGAGGAGTTGCGACTCGTAGGAGCAGGACACGAAGGATTTGCACTGTACAGGTGATGCAGCGGCGCTTCGGTGACCATGATTATTTATTTGCCTTACGGTTTTGCACCTGGTGCCGCTTCGGCAAAGCAAATGCCATGAGAAAACTTTGTGGCTCGATAAGGCGATCTCTCTCTCGGGATAGTGTGGAGGATGCAGCCCTGCTATGAAAGTTTTTTCGCCAGACTTATCGCACTGTTGAACGGCGATTACCCGGCAGCACGTTGGGACGGACATGAAATTGACCGCGCTTCTTGCAAGCGCCGCCTTGCTACACATTGTCGGTATGCCATCCCCTTACAGTACTTTTCGCTTGCCAGCTCGAGTCAACCCTCCACTAGCCCTTGGGCTTCTGACGAAATGTCGGAACCGGATGTCCATTCACTGCGCGTTTCCACAGCGCTGAACGATTGCTGTTCCGTGGAGGAGCTCCTGGCTACTTCGAGTCATTGCCAGTCCGCAAGTGACTCGATGTCACCCGACTTCCGGGACTTCCTCTGGCCTCTAATTAGCACTGGTTGGGATGCACAAAGCACTTTGGAGACTCTCACTTTGTAGCAACCGGTAGCAACTTCTGGATAGTGGGCAGGTACGGCGAGCTACGAAGTCAAACCCCCTCCACTTGTTCCAAGTTTAAGCCTGCCTCTTCGGAGCGGCTGTGGGACATCGCGCCAAGGCCTTCGTTTTCTCAAACACCGTGGAACGGCGAATTTCCAAATGGGATTTTGATGTTTCTTTTCTCACGCTGGTATAGTGCCTCAAGATTTGCTGACTGCATGACATCACAGCGGTTCCGGGATCGACAAGACCCTTTTGTTCCACGGATGTGCCTTGTTTGATGCTTCCGTTCCGGCACACCTAAGATGCTGCTTGTGCTTTGTCGGGCCGCAAACTTTAACTTGTTTGATGCCGCGGAGAGACCGAACTCAGCATAAGCGGCAACCTCTGTACCTTGTTCGTTGCCGAAAGGATTGCGTGCCGGATGCAAGCCACACAATTGCTCAACGGCAATGCAAATCTAGCAGCCAGGGTGTATTTTGCCAGCTGCGATGTCGGTCTTGTTCTGTACGGTCAGAATGATGTGATCGCGGCTACCATAAGAGCTTACTCGACTACGGCTACTTTCGCCTACACATGCGACAGATCACATGCTCCGTCACTACCGCATGTTGTTCTGAGTCCGGTTATAAGCTCTTCCCGAAGTATGCAACCCGAAAGGCGACGAGCACTAGGCGGCAAGTGCTATCCGTCTTATCGATTGCCTGTGCGGAAACGGAAGCGTTCACGCACTCAGTCTCAGATTTTGACAAATGCATTCAGCGGTACCGACACCGGCTCGTCTATGCTGTAGAGCACTCGTTCACCCACCCACCGTACGTTGCGCTGACCGTGATTTCCTGACGCAATGTCAGCAAAAGGTGCGAGCCTCAGAATCGCGATCGGCGTTGAGCCAGCCAGATGATCGGCGGTTAGCCTTGGTAGACAGTCCTTTGCCTTTCACTTCGTCAGTCACAACAACAGAAGCAGGCTGCTGCTAGCTGGTCGAAACTGATCGTCGTTCGACAGGCTGCCAGCCAATCTTTTTTTACACACCAGCCAAAAAAGAAATCAAAAAGAAATGACAAAAATCGTGTCTTAAAACGAGAGGGAAATTCTGGGCTTGAGCTGACGTTTGAGAGCAAGCATGCGAACTATTCTTTGGGTCTTTCAATTGAAAAAGTCTCTGATTGAGGTATGGATCTGAATCTCAATGATCAGTTGATGTCGTTGAGGAGCATAGCAGCCACCTTGTTGCCTTTGCTGCTCTCATCACACGAGAGGTTCTATTACCGAGGGTTGCCGTCAATCCTTCAAAAACGATACTCCACACCTGCGCGCCTCAGCTGGTTCTTCTCGGCCAAATGGCGCACAAATTGGCCGAGCTTGCCGAAGCAATCCGCCCGCGCCCAACGCCGGTACAGTCAGCTCCCCCAAGCCTGCAGCTGCACTCTTGTCCGGTAATGTTGCAGCTGGAGCGTGCACACTCAGCCTACACATCACCCCGCACGTCGGCAATCTCTGCGAGCTTGTTCGCCGCCAAGTGGTCGAGCCAAGAACACATTCTCACCTTCCGCTTTCTTCCTACACTACCAGCAACTCGACGACGCGAAAGCATCTCTGCTCGATCTCGCACCGCTCTCACCACTTCCCTGCTCTCAGAATTTTCTAGCAACCATGTCGATGACAATCGAGGACTGCTCTGCTGCTCGACAGGCACGACCTGTTCCTGATACGCCTACCAATGTGCTCCAGCAGCTTAGCATGAAGGGCAAGGTCGTCGTCGTCACAGGCGCAAGCGATGGTCTTGGATATGCGGCCATCGAGGCCGTCGCTGAAGCTGGCGCCGATGTTGCTCTCTGGTACAACTCGAACGACGTAGCCATCCAGAAAGCCCAGGAGCTCGCAAAAGCACACTCGATTCGAGCAAAGGCGTACCAGTGCGAGGTCTCGAAAGTCGACAAGGTTCGCTCCACCATTGAACAGGTTGTCGCCGACTTTGGCCGTATAGACGTCTTTGTCGCCAACGCCGGCATGGCCATCTCCAAACCCATCCTCGAGCAGACCGTCGACGAGTATAAGCGTCAGATGGAAGTCAACGTCGACGGCGTCTTCTACTGTGCCAAATACGTAGGCGAGGTCTTCAAGCGACAGGGCAAGGGCAACCTCATCATCACTTCGAGCATGTCCGCTCACATTGTCAACGTTCCCGTCGATCAGCCCGTCTACAACTCGACCAAGGCCGCCGTCACTCACATGGGCAAGTCGCTGGCTAGAGAGTGGAGGGATTTTGCACGCGTCAACATCGTCAGTCCGGGCTTCTTCGACACCAAGCTCGGTGCCAGTCCGCGCGTGGTCAACGAGGCCTATCGCATGTCGGCGCTCGGCAGACAAGGCCACGTCAAGGAAATCAAGGGCCTCTTCCTCTACCTTGCCAGCGACGCTTCATCCTATCAAACAGGCAGCGACACTCTCATCGACGGCGGTTACACGCTTCCTTGAGATTCTCACCTCGCATCGTCTGTAATGCTCTATTCCGACCTTGAAAGAAGACAAGCACATTGTACGTCACAGCATCATCATCAGACAAGTGTGTGCCGTCTGGATTCGGACCCAACGAACGTCCGTGGCCCGGATCCCACGGGCGGAGCCGTGTGAAATCATCTCGATGTAGCAGCATCTTCTTCGGCAGCCAGCCGGATCTTCCATGATAGCTTGTATGTCTTGAGTGCATCCGCAAAAGAACTAAGCGGCTCGGTCGGCACATCCTCTCCACCCTTCATCTCGGCAATTCCTGGCTGCGTAGCTCGTGTCAAGCACTCGAACTCGCTCAGGAAGGGATCGTCCTTGATCTTTATGATCTCTTCCTCTGCCTGGCCTGGGCGTCGTATCGCCAATGTTGAGACTGGATCGTACGCATTGCGTACTCGTAGGATCCATCCATCAGCGAGCACCTCGATCTCTGTGTCGTATGTGGTGCCTGTGCAAACATTTGTGGCGTGTCGTCAGTATGCTTTCCGCCTGGAGCGGCTCTGACCTGGGTCAATGCTTACCGTGCAGAGTGATGCCGTGCGTAAGGGACCCGATCGTGCCCTGTCGGAGGCGCGCGGAGCCGTTTAGGAATCTCGGTGTCAGCATCGTCTCGTACAGCATGTTTGACGGCTTCGATTTGCTATGCTCACCTTTTCATGCTTCCAAAAGGCGCTCGTGATCCTTGGTACTCTCTCTTCAGATGGTATCACAGACTCGTCGAATCCAAGTTTTGATAGCGTTCCCACTGTCTCGTTGTGCGTGACGGTGGTTGCTTTGACAGTGTCTAGCAATGCCTCGTTCTCTTCACCAGCGAGAAATCGGATCAGGTCGATAAAGTGCGTAGCCTGCTCTACCACCGGTCCGCAGGATCGCGACTTGTTCCACCAATCTAGCTTGCGGGCGTGCTCGTAGGCCATGAAGTACCTTGCATTGATGCATGTAGGTGTCAGACCATTGACCTTCAGCGTCTCGCGGATCTTGAGGATCGCCTTGTTGTATCGCAGCATGTATCCGACGCTGCATAAGCTTGACGTGGCTTCGAATCGTCGAGCGACCTCGTCACCGTCGTTGTCCACAAATGGATTGACAGCCGCTACAGGCTTCTCGACAAGGTATGCTCTTGCTTGGGGCAGGTGCTCCAGCATCTCGACATCAGCCCTCTTGCCTTGTTCCAGCGTGCCCCTAAAGTGCGGCGGGCAGCCCAGGATCACCAGGTCGACGTCTTGCTCGCCCTTTGTGGCCAGATACGAGGCGGCCTCTGCAATGCTTGCGCACACTGCGGTAGGTCCCCAGGCTGATCTGCAGCCAATATCTACTGACGCTTGCTTCGCTCTGATCCGCTGAACAGCACGTTCAACGCTTGGATCTACCAGAACGAGGAAGCGAAGGGCAATAGTGCTGTCTTTGAAGATATGTTCTAGCCTTGCCGAATGGTTCCATGGACCTTCGGGCGAGCCTGAAGCAGCAAGAAATGGGGCCACAAACTCAGCACTTGTCAGCGCTTTGCATCTTCGATTGATTGAACCTGTTTGCAGACTCACCAAAGTTGATCTCGCCTGCACCGATGACAACCACGTTGTATGTGCTTGACATTGCGCAGGTGTTATAACGGTGTGCCAAGTCAGCTACGATGAATTGGTCGCGCAGTTTCTGTTCTTCCAAAGCAAAAGAATGTGGGACAAGAGTTGTGCGGGGATTGGCCGCAGTTAGATTATACGTGCAGAAGGTGTCAACAAAAGAAGCTCAAAGACCGCGGCTGCTAGGCTTCACAGAACACTGTTCTTGAAAGTCAGCAACGAGCCGTCGGCAACTTAGGACACCGAGAGCGGAACTTTGATTGTCCATACTGACAACATCATGCTGCAGGATACCAACCGCAGCGTTCTTCTCTTGACCACCCAGCTTCTCGCCTATTGCCAGTCTTGACTTATCTCAACCTTGGCTCTCTGTGCTTGTCTGGCTTGGAGTTCCGAGCTAGGGTTAGGGGTTAGGGGTTCCATTTACGGTGGTCATTGGGGTGGTCGCTTGGACGCGGTGTGAAATACAAAAAGAAATTCAAGCCTGAGACACGTCTGTATTCACCTGAGGGACAGTCTGCTTCAGAAAAAGTTGAATTTTGTAGTGAGCGGGAGGACGGTTAGCTTCAAAATGGAGGACGGTCCATTAGGGTTAGGGTTAGGGTTAGGGTTAGGGTTAGGGTTAGGGTTAGGGTTAGGGTTAGG